>NC_060214.1:129797500-129972500 GCF_021130785.1 Homalodisca vitripennis | reverse complement strand
AAATTTTACAATATAGTTATAAAAGAATTGCATTTAATATATTAATGATATAAATTTATGATTCACTTATAAATGATATATTATCAAACTATAATAATATTATAAGATCCTGGTTCAGGCTGTTTTAGTTATACCTTAATAAAAAAAGAGAGAGAGAGAGAGAGAGAGAGAGAAGAGAGAGAGAGAGCGAGAGAGAGAGAGAGAGAGAGAGAGAGAGAGAGAGAGAGAGAGAGAGGAGAGGGAGGGAGGGAGGGAGGGAGAGGGAGAGAGAGATTACACTTTTGCTATTCATCTATTCATTTTTATGAACGACCTTATCTTTTTCGACTTTTATAATATCAGTTTTCAGTGTTATATTTGGTGTTTTATTCTGTGCTAGTAAAACAGAAATTTACGATTTAAACTCAAAAATCGAAGAATCGTTGCGTAATTTTTATATACTTGTATGTATTTACTTTGTCCGGTATTGTAAAACTAATTATATACAAGTATTTATATACTGCATTTATTTTGTGTTTTGTAATGATCAATTTAATTCACACACATCATTATTAATTTTTTTATCTTAATAATTAATGAAAGCTATGCTGTTATTTCAAAAATAATATTATCGGTTTTAGAGTACGAACCATGTTAGCTGGAGGACAATTGGAGCCGAATATCTCCTGCAGTATCCAAGGAACGGATGACATAAACAGGAAATTCAATTCTCAAATTTATCTATAAAATAACTGTGTTGAACGCTCTTTCCACGCGGCTGAGTTTAAAACTTCCAACTCGGGTACAAGGGTGGTGATGTCTGTTAGACAAATTGGTCTGGATCACCCATGAAACCAAATTCTTACCTTTTGTTTTCATGATTTAAGCCTGTAGTGAAATTTCACGTGCTTTATCATTCTGGTAAAGAAGTTTTTATTATACTTATCATTTTCTTATTTTAAACATAAATACTTTAAGGGTGTTTTAGGCATGTAGATGTTGATATTCGCTGGCAAGGATTTCAGGAGCAAACAGTTGTCAGCCTCCAGCAGGCCTAGTCGAGTTACTGGGAAGTATTTTTATGTAAACAATGATTTGGCATATTATAAGATTTTAACAAGGAAGTGTTTTTTAGGAATAAACCTATGATTTACAAAAGCTATGAACGTTCTAAAGATAATTCGTAATTCAACGATTAGTTCCAGACAAGTGTCAGCAAGTAAGAGAGTTAAAGTAATTCTTACCAGCTCTGAAGGCTAATATTGGTTTATTGGTGTACACCCTCTCCTACACATTCGTACAGAACGTATCGCGATGTTGATGGTTACAATGTTTGAAATAAAAGCAATATTAGTAGAAGCATTTATTAAATCTTACATTTGAGTGCAAACGGCACATGAAGTCAAGTTATTTTATAAATAGTCAATTATAAAAGTCATATTTTGGTTGTAACGTGACATTATTATTATTCACTTTATGTGTAGATGTCGCCTCAAGCGCGTATGGCAAAAAGAGGAAACTGTGAGGCTCGTATATTAGAAGTTGCTGTTGTGCAACAAGAACAGGATTGTATGAGTAAGATCAAACATTTTTTGTAGAACGTAGGTCAATAGTTTATTTTTCGACAGAGTTTTTAATACTTTAATAATTCATATCAAAAAGGAAAGCTAACTAAATATTCTTTGTTTGAAGGTTATTTTTGACGATGGAAGGATTGTGAAGGAAACAGGATTTTTCCGGACATTTGCCATCGTTAAGTGAAACAAGAAAACAGTAACACTACGTTTCGAGATCTGCAATCTGATCTCTTCTTCAGGTAAAGAACTAACCTAATACATAATTACAAACTAGGTTAAAATAAACAAATCTTACTAAAAGCGTTGTGGCACGCCTAAGTCTGGAATCACAACCTACATGTTGTATGTCAACTTCACTAACACTAAAGACATGCACTTAATACAAAACTATACAAAACACTAATCATTGAAACTAAACTACGGAATACAGGTCACAATACGTCTTCACTCGTCTACTAACCATCTACGACTGACCAGAGGGACTAGCCAATGGTACTCGTGACGGCTGGCTAAAACAAGATGGCGGAAATACAAGGGAAGGGGAACAGGAATGGCCCTTTCGTTATTATTGGTTCATGCGAGATGAACTTCTTAAAACCATATTGTGACTCCGCAGTGGTTTATTACAAAATATCCGATCCGTTTGATACTTTTGGTTTTTTCTCTTTAGTTCATTTTTTAGAATTGGCAACCAAAGCGGCCTAATCTCTACTGATGGTTGACTGATTGGTTGGTCTGCCAATTTAATGTATGTTGCCTCAATTAATTTCCTTTTGAAGAAATGTGGTTCCCGATGTATTATGTGGGCTTCATCCCAATTCATATGATGGTCTTCGGACCAACAATGGTGTGCAATTTTTGACTTTTCTGTGAAACCCTTTCTCGTGTTTTCTTTGTGTTCTTTTATCCTTATGTTTAGTGGTCTTTTTGTCTCGCCTATGTATTCCCTATTGCAGCTACATTTTATACTGTAAACACAGTTTTTGGAATCCTGTGTGCCATTTTTTGGTTTTGTTTTTACGAGACTTTGTCTAAGAGTGTTGTGTGTTTTAAACGCGGTTCTAATGTTGTACTTTCTACCTACTCTTCTAATTTTCTCCGATAATCCCGGCACATAAGGGATTGACATAAACGCAAATTTATCACAATTCTGTTTTTCTGACTCAGGAATTGATTCTTCTGGTTCGTTTGCACTTATTAATTACTAATTGAGGGTATCCATTGCTTCTGAGATCCGATTCAATTTTCTTAAATTCTTCTTTTAGTCCATCTTTATCTGAGCACAAGCTCTTTGCTCTATCAAAACAACGAGTAGGCTACTCCTTCTTTGACAGATTTTTGATGGTTGGATTGATAATTTAAATATTTTCCTGTGTGTGTTATCTTTCGAAAAAACAGTTGTCTTAAGGACATCCCTATCTCTTAATACACACACATCCAAAAAGGGAAGCTTGTTTTGGACTTCCACTTCCATTGTGAGGCGGATGGAAGGAGAAATACTATTAATGTGATTCAAAAAAAATTATTTAATTTAATGTCTCCATGAGAAAAAATAACAAAGGTATCATCCACATACCTCCCACCAAATCTTCGGTTTGAACTGAGCTGAAGCCAAAGCTTTTCGCTCAAATTCCTCCATAAAGATATTGGCGAAAATAGGAGACAGTGGAGAACCCATTGCCATCCCCTCATCTTGACGGTAAAATTTTACCCTCTAACTCAAAATAATTGCATTGAGTGCATAGTTCTAACAGTTCCATAATTACTGGCACGGGAAGTTTAGTTCTATCCTTTAATGTTTGGTCTTCTTTGAGACGTGATTTAATAATTCCGAGAGTTTCTGGAACTGGTACATTTGTAAATAGACTTTCGACATCAAAACTTACCAGTTTGTCAGTTTCAGTCAACTTTAGGGATTTTGACTTCTCTACGAAATCCCTGGAATTTTTGATGAAAGAGTCAGTTTTTCCTACCAATGGTGTTAAGATGTCCAAGAGGACTTTAGACAATTCCCTGCAAAGGTGAATCACGAGAACTAATGATGGGCCGGAGAGGGATGGTAGGTTTGTGGATTTTGGGAAGGCCATACATATGGGGGATTTTGGAGTGGTGAGGAGTTAATTTAGATCTAAATTTATCTGAAAAAAAATTCTTTATGTTTTCTTAAGGTGTTTGCTACTTTACGTTCAAATGAATCAGTCGGGTCTTTATTTAAAAACTGTATATTTGCCAGTATTTAAAGTTTCCGCAATCTTTTCTTTATACGCTACCGAGTCAAGTACCACAGTAGCGTTGGCCTTTGTCGGCAGGTAAGATTTTGACCGTGTCGTCTTTCCCAAGGATCGACCTGGCCTTTTTTCTCCTCTATTGTCAAATTGGGTTTTTATGGGAGGAATTTTTCTGAGTAAAAGACTGGCCTCACAGCGAAACCGGTCACCCTGTTCCTCAGGTAACTGTGAAACAGCCGACTCAATTCCAGCTACGAAATCCAGTGCCTTTACCGATTTTTGTGCCACAGAAAAGTTTAAACCCTTGGATAATACTGATATTTCCGCTTCATTCAGGATTTTTGAAGAGAGATTGATTACATTTTTATTATTTGCATCCGTATTCACGTTGCCATCCTTAGGCAAATCACATTTTTTAGGCCTAATTTTTTTCCAGTTTGGAGATTTTCTTTTTCTTATCTGTTTCAGAAACTTTTATACATCTATTTTGGATGCTTTCGAGAATGTTGTTGAATTCTGTACCGATCAGTGTTTTTAATTCAGTTTTTTTACACTCAATACTATTTTGGAGGAGGTATCTTTCACGATGATGATATGCAATTCTTTCTTTAAGTAAAGATTTAGAAGCAGAAGACAAAATTTTACTGGCTTTCCTACTATGAAAAGGAGTTTTTAGAGTTAACCCTAATAGGCATAAGGTCTTTCAAACCTTACATTTATGCAAGAAAGTTAAGATGATTAATGTGTTTAGTTAATTTAAGATGCAAGCTCTCAAGGTCTTTGATTTGTTTACTGGTTCCGGGTCCGTACCGAGAATCAATTCTTTGTTTGAAGGTTATTTTTGACGATGGAAGGATTGTGAAGGAAACAGGATTTTTCCGGACATTTGCCATCGTTAAGTGAAACAAGAAAACAGTAACACTACGTTTCGAGATCTGCAATCTGATCTCTTCTTCAGGTAAAGAAACTAACCTAATACTTAATTACAAACTAGGTTAAAATAAACAAATCTTACTAAAGCGTTGTGGCACGCCTAAGTCTGGAATCACAACCTACATGTTGTATGTCAACTTCACTAACACTAAAGACATGCACTTAATATACAAAACTATACAAAACACTAATCATTGAAACTAAACTACGGAATACAGGTCACAATACGTCTTCACTCGTCTACTAACCATCTACGACTGACCAGAGGGACTAGCCAATGGTACTCGTGACGGCTGGCTAAAAACAAGATGGCGGAAATACAAGGGAAGGGGAACAGGAATGGGCCCTTTCGTTATTATTGGTTCATGCGAGATGATCTTCTTAAAAACCCATATTGTGACTCCGCAGTGGTTTATTACAAATATCCGATCCGTTTGATACTTTTGGTTTCTCTCTTTAGTTCATTTTTTAGAATTGGCAACCAAAGCGGGCCTAATCTCTACTGATGGTTGACTGATTGGTTGGTCTGCCAATTTAATGTATGTTGCCTCAATTAATTTCCTTTTGAAGAAATGGTGTTCCGATGTATTATGTGGGCTTCATCCCAATTCATATGATGGTCTTCGGACCAACAATGGTGTGCAATTTTTGACTTTTCTGTGAAACCCTTTCTCGTGTTTTCTTTGTGTTCTTTTATCCTTATGTTTAGTGGTCTTTTTGTCTCGCCTATGTATTCCCTATTGCAGCTACATTTTATACTGTAAACACAGTTTTTGGAATCCTGTGTGCCATTTTTTGGTTTTGTTTTTACGAGACTTTGTCTAAGAGTGTTGTGTGTTTTAAACGCGGTTCTAATGTTGTACTTTCTACCTACTCTTCTAATTTTCTCCGATAATCCCGGCACTTAAGGGATTGACATAAACGCAAAATTTATCACAATTCTGTTTTTCTGACTCAGGAATGATTCTTCTGGTTCGTTTGCACTTATTAATTACTAATTGAGGGTATCCATTGCTTCTGAGATCCGATTCAATTTTCTTAAATTCTTCTTTTAGTCCATCTTTATCTGAGCACAAGCTCTTTGCTCTATCAAACAAACGAGTAGGCTACTCCTTCTTTGACAGATTTTTGATGGTTGGATTGATAATTTAAATATTTTCCTGTGTGTGTTATCTTTCGAAAAAACAGTTGTCTTAAGGACATCCCTATCTCTTAATACACACACATCCAAAAAGGGAAGCTTGTTTTGGACTTCCACTTCCATTGTGAGGCGGATGGAAGGAGAAATACTATTAATGTGATTCAAAAAATTATTTAATTTAATGTCTCCATGAGAAAAAATAACAAAGGTATCATCCACATACCTCCACCAAATCTTCGGTTTGAACTGAGCTGAAGCCAAAGCTTTTCGCTCAAATTCCTCCATAAAGATATTGGCGAAAATAGGAGACAGTGGAGAACCCATTGCCATCCCCTCATCTTGACGGTAAATTTTACCCTCTAACTCAAAATAATTGCATTGAGTGCATAGTTCTAACAGTTCCATAATTACTGGCACGGGAAGTTTAGTTCTATCCTTTAATGTTTGGTCTTCTTTGAGACGTGATTTAATAATTCCGAGAGTTTCTGGAACTGGTACATTTGTAAATAGACTTTCGACATCAAAACTTACCAGTTTGTCAGTTTCAGTCAACTTTAGGGATTTTGACTTCTCTACGAAATCCTGGAATTTTTGATGAAAGAGTCAGTGTTTTCCTACCAATGGTGTTAAGATGTCCAAGAGGACTTTAGACAATTCCCTGCAAGGTGAATCACGAGAACTAATGATGGGCCGGAGAGGGATGGTAGGTTTGTGGATTTTGGGAAGGCCATACTATGGGGGATTTTGGAGTGGTGAGGAGTTAATTTAGATCTAAATTTATCTGAAAAAAAATTCTTTATGTTTTCTTAAGGTGTTTGCTACTTTACGTTCAAATGAATCAGTCGGGTCTTTATTTAAAACTGTATATTTGCCAGTATTTAAAGTTTCCGCAATCTTTTCTTTATACGCTACCGAGTCAAGTACCACAGTAGCGTTGCCTTTGTCGGCAGGTAAGATTTTGACCGTGTCGTCTTTCCAAGGATCGACCTGGCCTTTTTCTCCTCTATTGTCAAATTGGGTTTTATGGGAGGAATTTTTCTGAGTGTAAAAGACTGGCCTCACAGCGAAACCGGTCACCCTGTTCTCAGGTAACTGTGAAAACAGCCGACTCAATTCCAGCTACGAAATCCAGTGCCTTTACCGATTTTTTTTTGTGCCACAGAAAAGTTTAAAACCCTTGGATAATACTGATATTTCCGCTTCATTCAGGATTTTTGAAGAGAGGATTGATTACATTTTTATTATTTGCATCCGTATTCACGTTGCCATCCTTAGGCAAATCACATTTTTTAGGCCTAATTTTTTCCAGTTTGGAGATTTTCTTTTTCTTATCTGTTTCAGAAACTTTTATACATCTATTTTGGATGCTTTCGAGAATGTTGTTGAATTTCTGTACCGATCAGTGTTTTTAATTCAGTTTTTTTTACACTCAATACTATTTTGGAGGGAGGTATCTTTCACGATGATGATATGCAATTCTTTCTTTAAGTAAAGATTTAGAAGCAGAAGACAAAATTTTACTGGCTTTCCTACTATGAAAAGGAGTTTTTAGAGTTAACGTAGTGTTACTGTTTTCTTGTTTCACTTAACGATGGCAAATGTCCGGAAAAATCCTGTTTTCCTTCACAATCCTTCCATCGTCAAAAATAACCTTCAAACAAAGAATTGATTTCTCGGTACGGACCCGGGAACCAGTAAACAAATCAAAGACCTTGAGAGCTTGCATCTTAAATTAACTAAACACATTAATCATTTAAAACTTTCTTGCATAAATGTAAGGTTGAAGACCTTATGCCTATAGGGTTAACTCTAAAAACTCCTTTTCATAGTAGGAAAGCCAGTAAAATTTTGTCTTCTGCTTCTAAATCTTTACTTAAAGAAAGAATTGCATATCATCATCGTGAAGATACCTCCTCCAAAATAGTATTGAGTGTAAAAAAACTGAATTAAAAAACACTGATCGGTTACAGAATTCAACAACATTCTCGAAAGCATCCAAAATAGATGTATAAAAAGTTTCTGAAACAGATAAGAAAAAGAAAATCTCCAAACTGGAAAAAATTAGGCCCTAAAAAATGTGATTTGCCTAAGGATGGCAACGTGAATACGGATGCAAATAATAAAAATGTAATCAATCTCTCTTCAAAAATCCTGAATTGAAGCGGAAATATCAGTATTATCCAAGGGTTTTAAACTTTTCTGTGGCACAAAAATCGGTAAAGGCACTGGATTTCGTAGCTGGAATTGAGTCGGCTGTTTCACAGTTACCTGAGGAACAGGGTGACCGGTTTCGCTGTGAGGCCAGTCTTTTACTCAGAAAAATTCCTCCCATAAAACCCAATTTGACAATAGAGGAGAAAAAGGCCAGGTCGATCCTTGGGAAAGACGACACGGTCAAAATCTTACCTGCCGACATAAGGCAACGCTACTGTGGTACTTGACTCGGTAGCGTATAAAGAAAAGATTGCGGAAACTTTAAATACTGGCAAAATATACAGTTTTAAATAAAGACCGACTGATTCATTTGAACGTAAAAGTAGCAAACACCTTAAGAAAACATAATGAATTTTTTTTCAGATAAATTTAGATCTAAATTAACTCCTCACCACTCCCAAAATCCCCCATATGTATGGCCTTCCCAAAAATCCACAAACCTACCATCCCTCTCCGGCCCATCATTAGTTCTCGTGATTCACCTTGCAGGGAATTGTCCTAAAGTCCTCTTGGACATCTTAACACCATTGGTAGGAAAAACTGACTCTTTCATCAAAAATTCAGGGGATTTCGTAGAGAAGTCAAAATCCCTAAATATAAAGTTGACTGAAAACTGACAAACTGGTAAGTTTTGATGTCGAAAGTCCTATTTACAAATGTACCAGTTCCAGAAACTCTCGGAATTATTAAATCACGTCTCAAAGGAAGACCAAACATTAAAGGATAGAACTAAAACTTCCCGTGCCAGTAATTATGGAACTGTTAGAACTATGCACTCAATGCAATTTATTTTGAGTTAGAGGGTAAAATTTACCGTCAAGATGAGGGGGATGGCAATGGGGTTCTCCACTGTCTCCTATTTTCGCCAATATCTTTATGGAGGAATTTGAGCGAAAAGCTTTGGCTTCAGCTCAGTTCAAACCGAAGATTTGGTGGAGGTATGTGGATGATACCTTTGTTATTTTTTCTCATGGAGACATTAAATTAAATAATTTTTTGAATCACATTAAATAGTATTTCTCCTTCCATCCGCCTCACAATGGAAGTGGAAGTCCAAAACAAGCTTCCCTTTTTGGATGTGTGTGTATTAAGAGATAGGGATGTCCTTAAGACAACTGTTTTTCGAAAGATAACACACACAGGAAAATATTTAAATTATCAATCCAACCATCAAAAATCTGTCAAAGAAGGAGTAGCCTACTCGTTGTTTGATAGAGCAAAGAGCTTGTGCTCAGATAAAGATGGACTAAAGAAGAAGAATTTAAGAAAATTGAATCGGATCTCAGAAGCAATGGATACCCTCAATTAGTAATTAATAAGTGCAAACGAACCAGAAGAATCATTCCTGAGTCAGAAAAACAGAAATTGTGATAAATTTGCGTTTATGTCAATCCTTATGTGCCGGGATTATCGGAGAAAATTAGAAGAGTAGGTAGAAAGTACAACATTAGAACCGCGTTTAAAACACACAACACTCTTAGACAAAGTCTCGTAAAAAACAAAAACCAAAAAATGGCACACCAGGATTCCAAAAACTGTGTTTACAGTATAAAATGTAGCTGCAATAGGGAATACATAGGCGAGACAAAAAGAACCACTAAACATAAGGATAAAAAGAACACAAAGAAAAACACGAGAAAGGGGTTTCACAGAAAAGTCAAAAATTGCACACCATTGTTGGTCCGAAGACCAATCATATGAATTGGGATGAAGCCCACATAATACATCGGGAACCACATTTCTTCAAAAGGAAATTAATTGAGGCAACATACATTAAATTGGCAGACCAACCAATCAGTCAACCATCAGTAGAGATTAGGCCGCTTTGGTTTGCCAATTCTAAAAAATGAACTAAAGAGAAAACCAAAAAGTATCAAACGGATCGGATATTTGTAATAAACCACTGCGGAGTCACAATATGGTTTTAAGAAGTTCATCTCGCATGAACCAATAATAACGAAAGGGCCCATTCCTGTTCCCCTTCCCTTGTATTTCCGCCATCTTGTTTTAGCCAGCCGTCACGAGTACCATTGGCTAGTCCCTCTGGTCAGTCGTAGATGGTTAGTAGACGAGTGAAGACGTATTGTGACCTGTATTCCGTAGTTTAGTTTCAATGATTAGTGTTTTGTATAGTTTTGTATTAAGTGCATGTCTTTAGTGTTAGTGAAGTTGACATACAACATGTAGGTTGTGATTCCAGACTTAGGCGTGCCACAACGCTTTAGTAAGATTTGTTTATTTTAACCTAGTTTGTAATTATGTATTAGGTTAGTTCTTTACCTGAAGAAGAGATCAGATTGCAGATCTCGAAAACGTAGTGTTACTGTTTTCTTGTTTCACTTAACGATGGCAAATGTCCGGAAAAATCCTGTTTCCTTCACAAATCCTTCCATCGTCAAAAATAACCTTCAAACAAAGAATTGATTCTCGGTACGGACCCGGAACCAGTAAACAAATCAAAGACCCTTGAGAGCTTGCATCTTAAATTAACTAAACACATTAATCATTTAACTTTCTTGCATAAATGTAAGGTTGAAGACCTTATGCCTATAGGGTTAACTCTAAAAACTCCTTTTCATAGTAGGAAAGCCAGTAAAATTTTGTCTTCTGCTTCTAAATCTTTACTTAAAGAAAAGAATTGCATATCATCATCGTGAAAGATACCTCCTCCAAAATAGTATTGAGTGTAAAAAAAACTGAATTAAAAACACTGATCGGTACAGAATTCAACAACATTCTCGAAAGCATCCAAAATAGATGTATAAAAGTTTCTGAAAACAGATAAGAAAAGAAAATCTCCAAACTGGAAAAAAATTAGGCCTAAAAAATGTGATTTGCCTAAGGATGGCAACGTGAATACGGATGCAAATAATAAAAATGTAATCAATCTCTCTTCAAAAAATCCTGAATGAAGCGGAAATATCAGTATTATCCAAGGGTTTAAACTTTTCTGTGGCACAAAAATCGGTAAAGGCACTGGATTTCGTAGCTGGAATTGAGTCGGCTGTTTCACAGTTACCTGAGGAACAGGGTGACCGGTTTCGCTGTGAGGCCAGTCTTTTACTCAGAAAAATTCCTCCCATAAAACCCAATTTGACAATAGAGGAGAAAAAGGCCAGGTCGATCCTTGGGAAAGACGACACGGTCAAAATCTTACTGCCGACAAAGGCAACGCTACTGTGGTACTTGACTCGGTAGCGTATAAAGAAAAGATTGCGGAAACTTTAAATACTGGCAAAATATACAGTTTTAAATAAAGACCCGACTGATTCATTTGAACGTAAAGTAGCAAACACCTTAAGAAAACATAAAGAATTTTTTTTCAGATAAATTTAGATCTAAATTAACTCCTCACCACTCCAAAATCCCCCATATGTATGGCCTTCCCAAAAATCCACAAACCTACCATCCCTCTCCGGCCCATCATTAGTTCTCGTGATTCACCTTGCAGGGATTGTCTAAAGTCCTCTTGGACATCTTAACACCATTGGTAGGAAAAAAACTGACTCTTTCATCAAAAATTCCAGGGATTTCGTAGAGAAGGTCAAAATCCCTAAAGTTGACTGAAACTGACAAACTGGTAAGTTTTGATGTCGAAAGTCTATTTACAAATGTACCAGTTCCAGAAAACTCTCGGAATTATTAAATCACGTCTCAAAGAAGACCAAACATTAAAGGATAGAACTAAACTTCCCGTGCCAGTAATTATGGAACTGTTAGAACTATGCACTCAATGCAATTATTTTGAGTTAGAGGGTAAACATTTACCGTCAAGATGAGGGGATGGCAATGGGTTCTCCACTGTCTCCTATTTTCGCCAATATCTTTATGGAGGAATTTGAGCGAAAAGCTTTGGCTTCAGCTCAGTTCAAACCGAAGATTTGGTGGAGGTATGTGGATGATACCTTTGTTATTTTTTCTCATGGAGACATTAAATTAAATAATTTTTTGAATCACATTAATAGTATTTCTCCTTCCATCCGCCTCACAATGGAAGTGGAAGTCCAAAACAAGCTTCCCTTTTTTGGATGTGTGTGTATTAAGAGATAGGGATGTCCTTAAGACAACTGTTTTTCGAAAGATAACACACACAGGAAAATATTTAAATTATCAATCCAAACCATCAAAAATCTGTCAAAGAAGGAGTAGCCTACTCGTTGTTTGATAGAGCAAAGAGCTTGTGCTCAGATAAAGATGGACTAAAAGAAGAAATTTAAGAAAATTGAATCGGATCTCAGAAGCAATGGATACCCTCAATTAGTAATTAATAAGTGCAAACGAACCAGAAGAATCATTCCTGAGTCAGAAAAAAACAGAATTGTGATAAATTTGCGTTTATGTCAATCCCTTATGTGCCGGGATTATCGGAGAAAATTAGAAGAGTAGGTAGAAGTACAACATTAGAACCGCGTTTAAAACACACAACACTCTTAGACAAAGTCTCGTAAAAACAAAACCAAAAAATGGCACACAGGATTCCAAAAAAACTGTGTTTACAGTATAAAATGTAGCTGCAATAGGGAATACATAGGCGAGGACAAAAAGACCACTAAACATAAGGATAAAAGAAACACAAAGAAAACACGAGAAAGGGTTTCACAGAAAAGTCAAAAATTGCACACCATTGTTGGTCCGAAGACCATCATATGAATTGGGATGAAGCCCACATAATACATCGGGAACCACATTTCTTCAAAAGGAAATTAATTGAGGCAACATACATTTAAATTGGCAGACCCAACCAATCAGTCAACCATCAGTAGAGATTAGGCCGCTTTGGGTTGCCAATTCTAAAAAAATGAACTAAAGAGAAAAACCAAAAGTATCAAACGGATCGGATATTTGTAATAAACCACTGCGGAGTCACAATATGGTTTTAAGAAGTTCATCTCGCATATGAACCAATAATAACGAAAGGGCCCATTCCTGTTCCCCTTCCCTTGTATTTCCGCCATCTTGTTTTAGCCAGCCGTCACGAGTACCATTGGCTAGTCCCTCTGGTCAGTCGTAGATGGTTAGTAGACGAGTGAAGACGTATTGTGACCTGTATTCCGTAGTTTAGTTTCAATGATTAGTGTTTTGTATAGTTTTGTATTAAGTGCATGTCTTTAGTGTTTAGTGAAGTTGACATACAACATGTAGGTTGTGATTCCAGACTTAGGCGTGCCACAACGCTTTAGTAAGATTTGTTTATTTTAACCTAGTTTGTAATTATGTATTAGGTTAGTTCTTTACCTGAAGAAAGAGATCAGATTGCAGATCTCGAAACGTAGTGTTTACTGTTTTCTTGTTTCACTTAACTAAATATTGCTTGGATGTTTCTTTTCCTTTGCTGTTATAAAACATCGTTTCAATAGGAAGAAATAACCAGCTACCAGTTATTAATTTAACAAAGCTGACTGTCCTGACACTTTGAGAGATATGCAAAACAATCTCTAGTTTCATTCATAAATTATAAAAGGCACGATTTTTTGCTGCAAATAATACAAAAATATCCAGTATCTAAAGTAATTAGACTTGAATATTTACTTTGTCAGTTTATATTCTCGCTGTGAAGAAAATGAATATGCTAGTTAGATGATCTTTTTCTTTATTATCCGATGAGGCGGCCGTTTCTTAATTTGATGGCCTCACATAGCGTGGTCCATATCTGTCTGACAGTAGCAGAAAGCGTCGCTTTGCTGCGAGACATTAGTGCCGCTGTGGATCTTGTCTTGTCATGTTTTTGAGTGGGAGTGGTCTCCTGGAAACAAAGTGAGGGATATCAAACACTCACACCTCGCCCTTATACCCTTTGGCAGTATTAGTTTCACTTTAAAACTGTGTCTCGGTACGATCGTCAACGATCACTAAATATTCGCTGGATCTCGTTGCCCAGGTACATAACAAGGTATATTTAACTGTATGAGGGACGGTCTAGTAAACCCTTTGAAATAATAGAGTTAGTGCGAGAGCAATAGACTCAATAGCAAGTAGATTGTAAGGCGAGCACTGAGTGGACTGACACAGACAATGTTTGTGTGACAAAGGTGATCCGGCTTGCTAAACTATTCCTGTACTTGGGTTCGCTCTGTCAATGTACAGAGAGCTGCAGACAGTGCGTTACCTACCCTACGGGATAATATGAACATATCATCTCCTACAGGTTTCACAAATGAAGAGTAGGCAAAGCACTCACGGCAAATGAACGGTTCAGTCAACCCACGTTAAATTTAATAAAGCTAATGGTCGCTCTGCCTAAAAATAATTTGGATCTGAGTTGTCTGTAAAAATATAATTTCTTTTCAAAATAACTTTTCTTTGCACTCTATCGTGTTCCTTTATAGATATGTAGTTTCAAGCTCATTTTATGTATACAAGTCAGTACATTTTCGCGATATCGTAATTACAGAGAGACGTATGTTGACATACATTACCAAATAAACTAAGTCTATAATAATGGAGAAAGAAAAAGAGACATCACAAAACATATTCCGTACATGAGAGCTATAAAATCCAACTCTAGGCAAAGCAGAATGATAACACGCGAGGATGTAGAATAAGTCACAAGCAATTAAAATCTTGACTTTCCTAGCTTTGCTTTTTAAGTTAATGTTTAAATTGTTAAAAAGAGCCAACTTGATGTTTGGATACTTAACACTCCGGCCACATAACTCTTTGTGTTACTCATTACGTTTCTTTACGATATATGCCTATAATTAGCATATACTTACTTACAATATTATTGTTTAATTAAATAAGTACAGTGTATAACGTACTGTATGAAGGTCATGAGTGGAGTTACGGAGGGAAAGCGCCCTCCGCCTGTCAGAGCTCAGTCTACTGTATGGAGCTTACGAGTGGAGTTTCAATAATTTCTTTGCCTCGGTTGGTGCTGACCAAGGATTCAGTCCAAAGCAGCATCAGCCACATTCCACTTTAGTACGGAGGCCATCAGCTTCCATGGCTCTGGCTCCTACTACAAAAGAGAAAATTGCCAGAGTGATGAGAGATCTTCCTTCAAAAAAATCAAACGATTTGAATCATGTTTCAACGTGGCTTCTTAAACAATGTGCACAGCCCTGATGAGGCCGCTTGAACATTTGATAAATCTCTCTCTTCGCTCAGGAATATTTCAATTTTCTCTGAAAAAAGCAAAAATCACCGCGATATTCAAAAAAGTTGACCTAAAATTAGTTGATAATTATCGTCCCATCTCAATTTTACTAGTTTTCAGTAAAGTGTTTGAAATTATCTTTCTCAGTCGACTCTTAAATTTTTTGGAGAAACAAAACTTACTATCATCAAACCAGTTCGGTTTCCGAAGTGGGAAGTTGACAATAGACGCAGTCGTTGGGATGGTCGAGATGATAGTAGAAGGAAATGAACGTCATAGAGACACACTAAGTGTGTTTCTTGACTTATCTAAAGCATTTGACTGCGTTGGTCACAACACCGTAATTCACAGACTGGAGTATTACGGGATACGAGGAGTGCTACTCTTGTGGCGTGAATCGTATCTCAGTAATAAAACACAATGCGTAAAAATGTCTGACGTACAGTCGAAAGGGGGTTGAGCTGGGTTGTGGGGTTCCTCAGGGCTCCATTCTCAGTCCGCTACTCTTTCTATTGTATGTCAACGACGCTGGCTCATCTTTGCATCAAGGACGAATAGTCCAATATGCCAAAAAGACGACTCTCTGTTTCAAAGGAAAATCAAACACACGACTTGAAATGACAACATTCACTGAGCTCAACAACTTAATTCAACATTTCAATGAGCTCAATCTTAAAACAAACCCGTCAAAATCGGTGTTTGTTCAATTTTGTTTGCGGCCGAGCGTCTGTGATTAAAGTCCTATAGTGATGTTGGAGGAGACTGAGTTCGAAGAAGTCTACTCGACTAAATTCTTTGGAATACTCCTTGATCGAGGGTTGACATGGGATAATCATGTAGACAACGTTTGTTCAAAGTTAGTTGTGCTTAGGCATTTATGTTTTTAGGCAGCTATCCATATACTGCCCAACTCAGGTACTGATGTGACGGCGTATTATGGATTGATATACCCCCACCTGTTATACGGAGTGGTCTTGTGGGGAGGCTGTGCAAATACACATTTCTCTAGCGTGTTTACACTCCAAAAAAAGCCGTTTGAACAATTGCAAAACTACGATGGAGAGAGTCGTGCAGACCAACATTCAGAAATCTACCAATCAGCTACCGATCCACTTCTTAATTAATAATTGGTTTCTTACATGTTATTAACTTACACACATTCAGACTAGATTATTGTCGGTGTCATATTCGTTTATTAATATTGGGAGGTACTCACCTGCTGCTACCAATGCACCAAATTCCTTTCACGTTATCCTAAATAAAACAACATTCAGACTAGATTATTGTTAGTGTCATGTTCGTTTATTAATTATTGGGAGGTACTACACCTGCTGCTACCAAATGCACCAATTCCTTACATGTTATAACCTAAATCAACATTCAGACTAGATTATTGTTAGTGTCATATTCGTTTATTAATATTGGGAGGTACTCACCTGCTGCTACCAATGCACCAATTCCTTACATGTTATAACCTAAATAAAACAACATTCAGACTAGATTATTGTTTAGTGTCATTTTCGTTTATTAATATTGGGAGGTACTCACCTGCTGCTACCAATGCACCAATTCCTTACATGTTATAACCTAAATAAAACAACATTTCAGACTAGATTATTGTTAGTGTTCATATTCGTTTATTAATATTGGGGAGGTACTCACCTGCTGCTACCAATGCTTATTGATTAATTACTTGGCTTCCTTACATGTTATAACCTAAATAAAACAACATTCAGACTAGATTATTATTAGTATCATATTCGTTTATTTAATATTGGGAGGTACTCACCTGCTGCTACCAATGCACCCAATTCCTTACATGTTTATAACCTAAATAAAACAACATTCAGACTAGATTATTGTTAGTGTCATATTCGTTTATTAATATTGGGAGGTACTCACCTGCTGCTACCAATGCACCAATTCCTTACATGTTATAACCTAAATAAAACAACATTCAGACTAGATTATTGTTAGTGTCATATTCGTTTATTAATATTGGGAGGTACTCACCTGCTGCTACCCCAATGCACCAATTACCTTACATGTTATAACCTAAATAAAACAACATTCAGACTAGATTATTGTTAGTGTCATATTCGTTTATTAATATTGGGAGGTACTCACCTGCTGCTACCAATGCACTTATTGATTAATACTTGGCTTCCTTACATGTTATAACCTAAAAAAACAACATTCAGACTTGATTCATGTTAGGATAATATTATTGCTATTCCTTTTGGAACAGCTTTTAAAATGGTTTTAATGTACACTACATAACAATAGCGTCAATTACTATTAGTAATTAAGTCCCTCATTGAGAAATAACAGTTTTATCATTTTCAATTTAAATTCATTTAATGTAAATGTAAAACGCTCATTACCCATACAAGGAGTAAGAGTTAAATTTTGTTTTTCGTTAATAACGCGAGAGTGCTTTTAAAATTTTTATTGACATCAAATAACTATGTGTTAGATATGTTTGAATATACAATAACTAACACAGTTTTTAGATCAATGACGTCTAGGGATACTACGAAGACAATTATGTCCAGCCTTAGTATTGTAAATGATATTTCTACCAAACTGTGACTTTGACGAGACGTGAAGCAAACGTTTATAAACTTGGAGGCCACTGTAAAGTGAAAACACTTTGAAAATAAATAAGCGGAACGGACGTCAACATAATTACATATTCCCTTTGAGGGGAAAGGACTTCAAAGATTGCGCCAGTGAATAATTTTATATTTTCCTAATTACGACTTAGCCTTTGAAAGTGATTTTCATGAGACTTAGGATAAAAGGTCAGAACTTTCAAAAACAATTTTCACTAGATGAGAAGGCGTTTAATTTTTATGGACCCATCAGGGGTTTAATGGAATATTGCCGTTGTGTGACTGTTTGTTGGGTAACATGTGATAAAAATGTCTTAGATACTAGAAACGTAGTACACAGGATAAACGTGTACAAGGAAGAATCTAACACGAATATGTCAAAGCACAGTCCATTGCCTGTCATTGTTACCGTCGACCCGGTTGAGCTGTCAAACTCGATAGAAAAGACCTAGATACCGAAAACGTAGTACACAGGTTAGGCGTGTACAAGGAAGAATATAATACGAATTTGTCAAGGCACAGTCCATTGCCTGTCATAGTTACCGTCGACACGGTTGAGATGTATAGCTCGATAGAAAAGTAATAGATACCGAAAACGTAGTACACAGGTTAAGCGTGTACAAGGAAGAATCTAATACGAATTTGTCAAAGCACAGTCCATTGCCTGTCATAGTTACCGTCGACACGGTTGAGATGTATAGCTCGATAGAAAAGTAATAGATACCGAAAACGTAGTACACAGGTTAAGCGTGTACAAGGAAGAATCTAATACGAATTTGTCAAAGCACAGTCCATTGCCTGTCATAGTTACCGTCGACACGGTTGAGATGTATAGCTCGATAGAAAAGTAATAGATACCGAAAACGTAGTACACAGGTTAAGCGTGTACAAGGAAGAATCTAATACGAATTTGTCAAAGCACAGTCCATTGCCTGTCATTGTTACCGTCGACCCGGTTATATAGTTGTATATAGTTCACCTATGGTCCTAGGAGGAGCTCTATTTATTTCAATATTAAAAATTACAAGGAAAGATGGTCCATCTGTCTGTCATGTTAGATGTCAATCCCAATTTCCTTTTTCGCTTGTACTGTTGTGACTTGTGTATGTATTCTTGACTTCTAGTGCTCGTGACTTGTGTTCCGGACGTGCATCATGTGCAGTGACAACGTATTTACGTTTTCTCCTATCTGGACTTCAAGCAATTTTCGGGTACCTTTTATTTATTTTCTTCCCTTTTTCATTCTATTATTGTGCCAGTCCGTTACCGCACGTAGTACGTTGTATCATAAATGCATGTATATTTACCTATTGCTTTCTCGACTGAAGAAGAGGAAAGTTTCATCCTTGAAACGCATCGTTAAAAATTTTGCAACATATAACGATGGCAAAGGTCAGAAATCCTATTATGCTTTCTAACCATCCAGAGGATAACAATATAGTATTATAGTGTACAAATATTAGTACTAAAAGTCTAAAATATACATGTCTTGTTATTTTGGAGGTAATACTGCAAACCCTAATCCACTTAATGGCAATCAATTTGCTTGTCTGCACATATATTGATAATTAGCATTGCTATTTAGTAACAATTATTTACAATATAACAATTTATTCTTAACATTATGTTGCATAATATAAATCATAGACTTCCTTTTTTAAGATTATGAATAATATCCTGTAATTTGTTTATAATTATAAACAATCTTGTGCCAGAGTGATTTCAGATTATGTAAGTAAATTCATCAGTGAGCATGGTTTTATTAATAAACCGTTTAACTATAATATTGATGTTTGCATTTGTTCACATTTTACTACACTTATATATATATATATATATATATATTATATATATATATATATATGTGTGTGTGTGTATATATATATATATATGTGTGTGTGTATATATACATGTATGTATGTATATAATATAGGTTAAACCTACTTAAACTATTTAGTCATCGTCCAGTAAAAAAATTTGTTTTATAATCACAGCGTTTTATAACGCACGACATTCTCATTTCAAGTTAATAAAACGGCAGACTTAGAGTGTTTTGAGAAAAAGACAATAAAATAGCAATTAATAATGAAATATCTGTAGTTTATAACATAATTACATTTGCACTAATTGTTGTATATAAGTAGTAATTAGACATGGTATGAACTCAATCCTTAGCGAGTATCATTCAGTAAAAAAGCATTAGGTAAACGTCTGTAATGATTATTAGCGATAAATCATTATTATTATAGCATATAGTTTTACTCAAATTGGTAGTCAAGCATCTCGTACTATAACGAGAAATAACCTTCTCGTTAGGAGAGCAGCAGCCTCTCCTAATAAAATTTACTAAAAAAAGTACAATGTTTTGTCACGCCACTATATATGTTTCAGTACCGAAATATACTATTTAGTAGCCACCGTGCATGGAGGTAATAAATTATAGTTGCTACCTGAAATGTACTCGATAGTACCACATGGTAGTTCTCGCATTATTCTGCGATTACACTGACAAGAAGTTGCGCAAGTTTAGTAGTGTTCGACAGTAATAACTGCTAGTCTAATCGGCCGTAACAGCTCTCGCAAGCAGTGTTTCAAACATTGCCAGGGAGTTTTTAGCGACAATTTGAGAGCAGTCTGGAACAGTACAACTATAGTGTAAACTGATCCCTACCACGAGCGGTGTCGCGACTAGTGTAGGACCGTTGTTTGAATGAATTGAAGAGCAGTCTAGGACAGTACAACTATTTAGTGTAAACTGATCCCTACCACAAGCGATGTCGCGACAAGTGTCGGACCGTTGTATGAATGAATTGAAGAGCAGTCTAGGATAGTACAAGTATTTAGTGTAAACTGATCCCTACCACGAGCGGTGTCGCGACTAGTGTATGACCGTTGTTCGAATGAATTGAAAAGCAGTCTAGGACAATACAACTATATAGTGTAAACTGATCCCTACCACGAGCAGTGTCGCGACTAGTGTCGGACCGTTGTTTGAGTAAATTGGAGAGCAGTCTAGGATAGTACAACTATATTGTGTAAACTGAACCCTACCACGAGCAGTGTCGCGACTAGTGTAGGACTGTTGGTTGAGTGAATTTAAGAGAAGTATAGGACAGTACAACTATATAGTGTAAACTGATCCCTACCACGAGCTGTGTCGCGACTAGTGTCGGACCGTTGTTTGAATGAATTGGAGAGCAGTCTAGAACAGTACAACTATATACTGTAAACTGATCCCTACGACGAGCAGTGACGCGACTAGTGTCGGACCGTTGTTTGAATGAATTGGAGAGCAGTCTAGAACAGTACAACTATATACTGTAAACTGATCCCTACGACGAGCAGTGGCGCGACTAGTGTCGGACCGTTGTTTGAATGAATTGGAGAGCAGTCTAGAACAGTACAACTATATACTGTAAACTGATCCCTACGACGAGCAGTGACGCGACTAGTGTCGGACCGTTGTTTGAATGAATTGGAGAGCAGTCTAGGACAGTACAGCTATATACTGTAAACTGATCCCTACGACGAGCAGAGACGCGACTAGTGTCGGACCGTTGTTTGAGTGAATTGGAGAGCAGTTTAGAACAGTACAACTATATAGTGTAAACTGATCCCTACCACGAGCGGTGTCGCGACTAGTGTAGGACCGTTGTTTGAATGAATTGAAGAGCAGTCTAGGACAGTACAACTATAGTGTAAACTTATCCCTACCACGAGCGGTGTCACGACTAGTGTCGGACCGTTGTTTGAGTGAATTGGAGAGCAGTTTAGAGCAGTACAACTATATAGTGTAAACTGATCCCTACCACGAGCGGTGTCGCGACTAGTGTAGGACCGTTGTTTGAATGAATTGAATAGCAGTCTAGGACAGTACAACTATAGTGTAAACTGATCCCTACCACGAGCGATGTCGCGGCAAGTGTCGGACCGTTGTATAAATGAATTGAAGAGCAGTCTAGGATAGTACAAGTATTTAGTGTAAACTGATCCCTACCACGAGCGGTGTCGCGACTTGTGTAGGACCGTTGTTTGAATGAATTGAAGAGCAGTCTAGGACAGTACAACTATATAGTGTAAACTAATCCTTACCACAAGCTTTGTAGGGCAATTCTGCATAAGATATTGTTGATGAGAACTGGCGAAAGTGAAATAGGACCTGAGATACCAGTGTCTGGTTATTTATTGTTTTAATTTACGAACTATGTAATTTTTATGGAAAATATATTATAAGATTATGAGAGTTTTGAGTACTTTCGACTTGCTCCAAACTCTTTAGTCATATTATTCTATGCAATAAACCATAACAATAACAGTAGCTTTTGGATATTTTCTTACTTATTTTAGTATTTTACTATTAGTAAGTGCTTGTTTGAAGTATAAATATTTTCATCTGGCCAGTGTTACTTGGCGTAAGAATTAACACTGTCTGTGTATTTCTTCATCTTCGGGACTCTTTCTTATATTTAAAACATCGAAGAAATATATTGTGCAGATTTCGGGTATAAAATATTCCGTTGTTGTTACAAATGTGAGTACTGTAACAGTTGGAAAATTTAGACTAAAACAGTTATTTAAGTGCATTAAGTGAACGACGTAAACACGTGGATTTACTAGTCTTGTCATTCGCATTGCTCTCTTCATTTAATCTTTGCTGCAACACTTATAGTTTCCGAGATTCACTGAAACATAGAATAACATTTGGAATTCACTATATATTCTGTTAAGCTATAAATATTATAAAGGCCGATTATAATAAAACTATATTATACCCTTTTTGTGTCAGCATTTATGCGTTACCTCCCTAACACACCTCCTAAATCTATATTTGCCTTTACATATATTTCTATTATGTGAGATCAATGCGTAATTATAAATACTATTATGGAGGAATAATTAGTAGCTCGCTAAAGTAAACCATCAAACCACGCTCATTTAAAAAACTAAATGTTATAAATGGTTATTTCACATATAAAACTGACGTTAGGGAGGAGGTTTTAAATTATTAAAATGAAAGCTGAAACTGCCAAATGACAGGATAGAGATGTAATATCATTTGAATGAAATTCTCTGAGTTAGAAATGGAACTGATATGAATCTGATGTAGGCGTTTAAAGGCTTATTACTCTCTTCTTAGAGTGACACCAATTAGTCTAATGAGTTTCAAAATATACCCTAGCAGTTTTCATAAACCTTCATACTAAACATTTATGTTTGAAATCTTTAATGTCTGAAGATTTTAATGGATGTGAAGAGAGGATTTTTGAGATTTAAAATTTTTATTTCATATGGATTAATACATATATCGTGATTCTTCCTAATATTATTGGACGGAAAATACTCATTGCATTTCTAAAAAATAGTTGATAATCTGTTAAATATAATAAAATAAACAATAAATTTAGAACAAAAATAAAAATATATGATACACAAATTCTAATATATTCTTAATGGATCAAGAGGAGCTAAGCACTATATGAAACCAACGGTCTGGATCTTTATACCTTTAAAAGTCTCTACATATAATTTTAAATACTGTAAATCATATAAAAAGGTCACTAAACAATGTTGATATTGACTTTTAATGTTTGTAATGGACGTACACATGTTAACTATGTCAGTTTTGCCGTGCTGAGTTTATGACCTCTGTTTCACAGTGTTTGTAATAAAATTTAGAAAATTTTAATATTACTTAACAAATTTCACAATCTCATTAGTTTTTACATTATTAAACTTTACAAATTTTTACTGCTACGCCATCTTAAAACGTGATGTTATATTGTAGTACTGTATAAATGTTTCTCTTGATTTGGAAAAGTAAAAGAAATGTATACAGAATTTGTGGTTATTAAAAAGAAAAAAGAAAAACTCAAAACACACACTTTACTTACTGAGAGACGGTTATCGAAATGTATATAACATTGATTCCACGCTCATTAAACTCCTCTTGGTTAATGGAACAATATAATAAAGTTTCTTTTGGGATTTTTGTCACGGCCTGTATATACAATAGGACGTCAATAATCCGGATTATTTGGGACCGGACAACATCTGGACTATCAAATTATCTGCATTAACGGAATTACCTTAAAAAGGCCTGTATACACTATTTAAGTACACAAACATTTAAAAACTTTATATTTTCTCTTCTACAGTAAAGGGTTTAAAGGTTAAATTAATCAAAAACATCTTTTATGTTGAAACACAGTATTGTTATTTGTTAGTAGCAACATGGGTACAGAAAAAACATCAAACACTATTTGAGCTTTAAGAGAATATGTAATAGGGTTTTGAACTGCAGCAGTGGTTAGATTGTTCACAGCTAAGTCTTTAATTCGTTTTAAAAGAATCAGCTGAGTGAGTGAGCTCTCATTTAGTTTCTCTAGCCATGACACCAGTGTCTCCGCTGCTACAAACATTCAGAATGAGTTGGGCCTGGTTAAATTGATGGTACAATGTTTAAATTTTTGCTAGATACAAAACCGGATTACTGACGGTCCGTAATTTGTGCATCCGAATTATCGACGTTCTACTGTATATAAATTCTTAAGTCCATAAATATTCTTCGATTAGATTAGGTTCACATTTAATATTACCTATAATTATTAATACTACAATAGTCAGTCTTGAATCAAGGCAAGAAACTGATGATGAAAGTCAGGTATTACTGGAGACTAGATCCTTCATAATTAATTATTTTACCTTATCATAATTTTAATTAGGAAATTCTGGTTCATTTTAAACGTAGTGATTGAGTATTGAGGGTAAGTTTCTTATTTTAAAAACTACTGAACGAAATTTCAAAAACAAATTTACACATAGTGCAACTAGTACAAACAAAGTAGTATAATAACAATAAGTATTAAAATTGTTTTCTAAAAAGCAAATGTAAAAATCTTGTTTAAGTTTTAAATACGTGGTTGTTTAAAATTAGTTGAAAATTTAGTATTCAATATAGAGTGAATTTTAGTCACATATCGTAATTTCTTGTTGATAAACCTCTTTGTAAATAACAAAACCTAAATGATATAAACTAAAGTTGATTGCATGCAAAGTATACTTAACATTTTTGCCCTCATGTCTGGAAGTTTCGTAATCATCGAAAAGTTCATAATAATTGCTCAATATTTTGTATAGGTGTATTTTAATTTTTTATTTTAATGCCACATTATGTGGTCTTAAGAATTCAAATTTGAACATTTGGAACATTTATTAACAATATAATGAAATAAGTATATATTGAAATTTCGCCACCTCTAATCCAGGACTCAAACTTAAGGCTTCGACTTAAAATGTGCCGTCACAAGGTATGCAAAAATTTAGAGCTTTTTAAACCAACTAACACGTTTTACCAACGACATATAGTTAATTAAATTTTAATATTGTGATAAAGATGGCTTTTATTTATGAACTAAATATGTTGTTTCATGCGTTAAAACTTCGGTTTTCAATAATAATATAATATTTTAAGATGTTATTGAGAAATAGAGTTTATACTAACAACATAAATATAAAAGCTACAAAATGTTATTTTTTCCCTTCCAATTTGTACGGCGTCTGAAATATGACGCCGTCACAGACCTTAAACCTGGAATTTTAAAGGATATATAAATCAATCGTCGACGAAGAAGCTCGAATCGAACTCTTTGCATCGTTGCGACATCAAAGACGCCTAAACTACAAATTCAAGTGTAGTCAGCATAAAGAGGTCTCATAAGGTGCACAATTGAGTCTTAGTAGATGGTGATTAACCGTTTTGACAATTAAGTTCAGTTCTTTCTCGAGATATCGTACGGACAGACAGACTGACAAACATTTAGGCAGATGGACGGACAGACAGACAAACGTGCAGGCAGATGGACGGACTGACAGACAAACGTGCAGGCAGATGGACGGACAGGCAGACTAACGTCCAGGCAGATGGACGGACAGGCAGACTAATGTCCAGGCAGATGGACCCACAGACAGACAAACGTGCAGACAGATGGACGGACGGACAGTGCAGACTAACGTGCAGGCAGATGGACGGACTGACAGACAAACGTGCAGGCAGATGGACGGACAGGCAGACAAACGTGCAGGCAAACGTGCAGGCAGATGGACGGACAGGCAGACTAACGTCCAGGCAGATGGACGGACAGGCAGACTAATGTCCAGGCAGATGGACCCACAGACAGACAAACGTGCAGACAGATGGACGGACAGGCAGACTAACGTGCAGGCAGATGGACAGACAGACAGACAAACGTGCAGGCAGATGGACAGACAGACAGACAAACGTGCAGGCAGATGGACGGACAAAAAGACAGACAGAAATAATTTCTTTTTCTCAAGTGATAGGTTGCGGTACAGTTCAGCCTGTAACATTATTATAGCAATCAATATTAAGGAAGATAGGTAAAAAGCAATAGTAAGGCAAAAAAAAATAAAAGAACAAATATTGTAAATAAGAATGACAATGAACAGCAGTACTTGTATACTGTGGCCGTTTCCCATACATCACAGTTAGTATAAAGTTAATTGAAAGATAAATACATATTCCATTTTACATTTATTGAGGCGATGTAGGTTTTCTATGAATTACGATCGTCTCAACCGGACGATCTATGAATTACGATCAGGCCACACCAGGTGTCGCATAACAGGCTTTGCTCAATTTGTATGCTAAATTTTAAATATAGGTGATTTTATTCTTGAAATATTAAGCTTCTTGAAAGAGAGATAGAGAGAAAGACAAACCTTAAGAAAAGAAATTCCTACGGTAGGTAAAATAATCGCTCAAGCTTTCAATGAATAGGTTGAAACGACGCTCATCCAAATATTATATATGTACAATGTACATGTCATTGCATATGTCATATGCAATCATAGTACACCAAGTAATATAAAGTCACGCGTTTATATATGATCGTTACAAAATTAGTTTGGCTAGAAAATTTATTATCCTGGAATTGTCTCGTCGCCATCAGGATTATCTATAACACCAGTGTAAAAGGGGCGCTAATGCTTTTAGCCCGACTCTATGGAGACACAAGGACTATCATAGAACGCAATATTTTCCATAAATATATTACGCTTCATCCAAAATTGCTAGACTTTTTGTATTTTCGTATTTGAGATATCAAGTGGACAGACAGCCCCTCGACTGACAGGAGCTATATTTTTTACTTATTTAAAAATAAACTTTTGTTTGAGATTGTATATTAAAAAAAGTAATATATGTAAAAATCACTTCGTGATATGTATATATGACTGCTTAGCCTTAGTTATAATCACTACAATTTGTATCAAGAATTTCAAGCCATTCCCCTAAAGAAAATCTTTGAAATAAATTATAAAATATAAAAATATTAAGTATCATTCAAAATTTTAAGTTTATATGTATTTTAGTTTTCGAGATAACACGCGGAAATACAAACAGACAAAAAACACGAAAGCTCAGAAAATTATTAGTTAATATAAAACCCCAATATTAATGAATAAAAAGGTACAAAAGTAAGGATTTTCTTGACAAACCGAATCATATAATATTGCTATGAAGATTGAATATAAAAATATTCCCAAGCAGCAATAGCAGTTCCCAAGCCACTTACCATAATCTTCTCTCATTCTTCCTACAGCAATCATCGCCCTGCTATTATCTGGCTCATTGTTCGCTTTCTTATTTTTTTCTCTGGTACAATAGGAATCACCGGCCAGAATTTGTAGAATTTTATTTAACATGATCATAATATAAACTATATTTTATGACTCGTTTAAAATTCAGTTATTACTGAGTCAGTAACTCGCTAATAACCGAACAATTCCTGTACTCCTGAATACAGTGCCGTACTACAATTTATACATAGGTATCTCGGTTTACTGTAAGACTCCTTGAACTAACAAAATTGATTGTACGTGATTATCTGATATGTTTTAATTAAGGTTATCAATTACCTAATCCATACTAGTTCAGCATTAAACCATTGGATTTAATAATTTGAGAGCATTCGATTGATTGAAATATTTAATAGTTCTTCATATTTTTTTCCTGATATACTCTAAATCTTTCGTACAAGTACTCAGTAGCATCTTTCGTAGGTCAACATTTAAAGTTTACTTTCATTACTATTGTTTATGTTACTGTGTTACCCGATTTTTGTGTATGATTTTCATATACATGGTGTTCGTTTGAAAACTTCAAACTCGTATTAAAAGACGTAGCCCAAGTATCAACATTCTGTAAACGAGAGTGTATAGTAGTAATTGGAGAACGAAAAAATTCAAAATGGTGGTGCTCACCCCTATGCCGCCTCAAACCGAAAGTCAAAATTTTGAAATGGCAACTAATACCTTGTGACACCTTAAATTTATAAGTGGAGTAACCGAATTTTCTAAACATGACGTAAAAATGTGTTCCAATCAAATCTTGTTGTTCAATAAATAATCTGCATGGTTTCCTTCAGGAAACCTCGTGAAATTATAACTACTAAAGGTTGCAATATACCAATACATTTTCCCTAGTCGCATGAGTAAGACATTCTGTTAAAAAATATTGCAATTGATATGTTTCTCAATCAACTATACATAATATTTTATTCGATTAATCGTAAACTAGAAAGTATTACCTATTATCAGCAATTAATATCCAATCGCTTTGCATATCCAATGAATTTCATATCCTTAAATTAATTATTATTTCAAAAAATTTCGTAAAACTAAAATTATCAATATAATTCAGAAACGCTCAGCCCACTGATGGATAGGCACCATCATAAAACTTGACTCTGCCTGTTTATAAACGACATTCTATACAGTACAGGGTATCCTTAAAAAAGTCTGTAGCCTATTCGTTCTTGAGATATTCTACTGAAGGCAAGCAGACAGACAGGCAACTTACCAGAATATGAATTTTGTCACTCGTAAATGATTATAACATATGTAAAGTTTCAAATCAACTCAGCTATAAAGATATCTTAAGGGAATTAGGATTACGCGATACGCTGAGCCATATTCAATTCTAAAGATACGCACCATCTTTTGATATTAACTGTACAGAAAGGAAGGATAGTGAAATGTTTAAATGTATATCTCAATTTATTCTTCTGATATATATAGTATAGACATATAAATATTAGAGAAATTTTTCCAGTCCCCGGATAAAAATGCAACAAAATGTTTAACAAATTCTCAACATTACTGAACATTTGATTGTAATTCGTTTCAAAGACTTTATAAGTTTGTTATATAAAGATTGCATTGTCGATGATACACCTTGGTCAATTAAATAAATTTATTTTAGTATTCTGCTTCGTAATTTTCATATTTGCTCGGGAAACTTATTAATTCGTATTTTAACCAAGCTCTGTGAGAATCGCATGAGTGGATTTGTGATTATTTATATTAATTTAACCGCACTACTTAATTTATCTTTATAGCTTTTTCAATATAAGTAACCTGTGAGTTGAGTAAGCAAACTCAGAATTTACCAATAAAAAACATAAAGATGCAGACTCAATGCATTATAATAAACTTCAATAACTGCAGAACATAAATCCACTCAGCAGAACAGAAGTTTAATTGTTAACGTTTAACGTTTATATAAATGAGAGAACTCTTAGGTGAAGTTTCAATCTCCCAACTGTTGAAGCTTTCATTATGGTTTCCTATTTCAGATATAAGTATTTGAATGTCTTTTATACATAGAATTACGCCGACAAATGATTAGTAAGATAAATGGAATAGTAGCACCGAACGTACGACAGAACGTACATACAGAAAATACTTATGTCCTCAATTCAAAACGTGATGAGATAGTTATTAGGGGTTATTTTCAAGAATGTCCGTACAGGGAAAATATTTTACGCACATCATTGGGTATGTAATTGCGTTTATTCCGCATCATTTTCCTACGGTTTCTAGCAACTAGACTCCATTAGATGCCTCCAACCATAAAACTTAGACAATGAGAGCGCAAAAATCGTTGAATGTTGTGTACTGTATATGCAAATAGTTACAATAATACATTGTTAAATAAAAAAAAATGGAAAATTGAACCAAATATTTTTATATGTAATATGCTTAGTTTAATAAAAAATAAATAAATAAAACCTAAGATTGGTATAATGTTAAAATAAGGCATCCCTGAAATAGCTTGAATTGGACAAGTTCAGTTCTGTACATTTAAAACAATAGTACTCCATTGTAAGAAACTGAATTTTTTGATTGGTTCAGAGGTCTAAAACTTGCTAACCAATAGGAAACCTAGTTGGTTACTTGTCTTGTAATGTTAGAACAAAACTACTGGAGAGCTCTGCTCATTATCTTGTGTAGTTTAGCCTTGTAGGCACATAGTTAGTAGTCCGGATTGAAAGAAGACCCCAGTTTACGGGTATGTACATTTTATAAGAACTTTGAACCAATCAACAAATTGTTTTAATTTAAATAAAAATTCATACATATCTTTACTGTGTAAAAAATTTTAAATATCAATAAATTTTCACTAAAATGTTTTAAATAACTAAGAAGTAAATTGTTTTAACAAAGTAATAAAATCTAAACTACATTACAATTCTAATCAGATTTGTAATTTGTTTCTTATTAGGGTTTTCGGTGAACCGGACAAGAAACCAAATAAAAGGTGTAAGTGATTTAGTTTAATATATTAAGAAGAAGTATTTTATTTTTGTTGGATACAACAATTCAATCTAGTCAGGAATATAAAATGGTTTAACTATTGAAAATTTATAATGAAATGTGCTCTTACTAAAATTATATTAAGAAATGCAAAAATGTTCAAAACATCAAATTAATTGTCAATTGAAGATTGCAACAAGATAAATAAAAAAAATTGTTAACATTACAAGACTACAATTTCATTTGGCAGAACACAAACTCCATTTAAATATTATTATTTATGATACAAACCAAATAATCTGGTTATAATTATTTGTCATGGAGTATCTCCACCAGAGGATACAGTGCATAACTAATAATATACATATTTATTAGAGCAACCATGTTACAGTTGGAAAAAATAGAGAAATGTATAAATTTTACGAATTGTTAGGACCCAATTAAGTCAATGGTGAGGGTATTTCTTCCAATCACATTTCATCAGCCGTGCTCGTGTGTTTAGTTAGGTTTACCATTCAACCATTTGCAATCTCGTGTATCTACAATCATTATGCTCGGTGTTGCATAATGAGCTTCATTGCCGTGAAAACTCACTGATGAGGATGCACCTGTATATCACATTATATCGCCTTTTCCCGTTTATTGAGTTAGTTTAGCCATTTAACCATTTTCAATCTTGTGTTAATTGGTGTTGCATAATGAGCTTCATTGCCGTGAAAACTCACTGATGAGGATGCACCTGTATATCACATTATATCGCCTTTTCCCGTTTATTGAGTTAGTTTAGCCATTTAACCATTTTCAATCTTGTGTTAAATGGTGTTGCATAATGAGCTTCATTGCCGTGAAAACTCACTGATGAGGATGCACCTGTATATCACATTATATCGCCTTTTCCCGTTTATTGAGTTAGTTTAGCCATTTAACCATTTTCAATCTTGTGTTAATTGGTGTTGCATAATGAGCTGCATTGCCGTGAAAACTCACTGATGAGGATGCACCTGTATATCACATTATATCGCCTTTTCCCGTTTATTGAGTTAGTTTAGCCATTTAACCATTTGCAATCTTGTGTTAATTGGTGTTGCATAATGAGCTTCATTGCCGTGAAAACTCACTGATGAGGATGCACCTGTATATCACATTATATCGCCTTTTCCCGTTTATTGAGTTAGTTTAGCCATTTAACCATTTGCAATCTTGTGTTAATTGGTGTTGCATAATGAGCTGCATTGCCGTGAAAGCTTACTGATGAGGATGAACATGTTAATTATATTGCATCTTCTTTACTCGTTTATTGAATTGGCTTAGCCATTCAACCATTTGCAATCTCGTGTTGATTGGTGTTGCATAGTGAGCTTCATTGCCATGAAACCTTACTGATGAGGATGAACCTGTCAATTACACTGCATCGTATTTACTAGTTTACTGAATTAGCTTAGCCATTCAACCATATGCAATCGTGTTGATTAGTGTTGCATAGTGAGCTTCATTGGCGCGAAAGCTCACTGATGAGGATGTACCTGTATATCACATTATATTAGCTTTGCTTGTAATTGAGTTAGATTAGTTATTCAATTATTTGAAATCTTGTGTTAATTGGTGTCGCATAGTGAGCTTACTTGCCGTGAAAGTTTACTGATGAGGATGTACCTGTCAATTATATTATATCGTCTTTACTCGTTTATTGAGTTAGATTAGCCATTCAATCATTTGCAATCTCCATTTTGTTGGTGTTGTATTGTAAGCTTCATTGCCATCAATGAATCGTATTTCTATTACGTAATCAAATTAAACAGATTGTAGATTATGTTTAAGGTGATTTTCGGGCTGTAGTTTATTCTGCAGCCGGTTAAAATGTGGTTGCGCGGTAGCTCTAAGCCGCGATTGTTTTCAGAGTACTAAATAGAATAGCTCTGAACACTTACCTCTCTAATTTGTCTTTCAATTTTAATGCACAGATCTTTAAATCATCATGGGCACTCGTCTACTTGCCTTTATGTTTGAGGATTTATGTTTTTGCCTACCATCTCTACTAGCCCTTACCATGTGCGATATTTTTGTAAAGTCTAGATTAACGACAAGAAATTTTAATTACTACCCTTAGCGGCCCACCGACTAAAAGCTCAATGTACAGCGTCGTTTAAAAGAAATCTAATACTTATGGCCTAAATATTACTCCCGGTAACGTCTGTTTCAAATTTGGGACTAAAATCAAGTAAAGAACCTGTAGGTTTCATGGTATTACTCTGCTTCCAACCATTGGAATTCACCCTTCTAGGTACCAAACTATAAGAGGATTACTCTGCAACTATCGCTGGATTATGCCGTTCGTAGCACTAAACTATCAGAGGATTACTCTGTTTGTACATTCGGTGGATTACATCGATTTTAATACGAAACTCTCAGAGGATTACTCCATTTCCAAATCCCTTTGGATTACATCGTTCTTAATACTAAACTACCAGAGGATTACTCTGCAACTATCGCTATATTATGCCGTTCGTCGTACTAAACTATCAGAGGATTACTCTGTTAGTAACATTCGTTGGATTAAATCGTTTGTAGTACTAAACTATAAGAGGATTACTCTACTTCCAAATACCTGTGGATTACACCATTCATAATACTAAACTATGAGAGTATTATTCGATTAGCAGTTATTTGTGGACTAAACCGCTTAGTACTTACGGTCACCCCGACATTCCTCGAGAGGCCTGGTCGTATTTCTAGTTTAGTAACTCTCGGTGGATTACACCGTTTCTAGTAATACAATAAGTATGAAAGTATGTCTCTGTTTGCAACTGTCAGTGGATTACTCAGTTTTTAGAAATAAATAATCAGAGCATTTCTCTGCTTTTAACTCCCGGTGTATTACACCGTTTCTAGTAATTTAATACTTATCATCACAGGAACATTTCCTTCATTCCTGCGACGAACTGTCGAAACTGGTCACAAATCCAGAAGACATATGTCTTGATCTTGTCGTCAAAATCGCGAATTCGCCTATATAATAAATACGCTCCGAATGGTGTAACGCTCTGCGCAAGTCAAGTTACAAGCCTGTGGCTACCATAATAGCGAGCCGAACTACCACTCCGCGTAACGGTCAGGCTCTGTCCTCCCTTTCACCCCTCTATCACCTCCTCTGTGAGGCCCGGGATGTAGCTGATCGTACACGTGTCGTCGCGGGTACTTTATTGTCCGCGCCTGTACTTTTGCCAGCTCGTCAACCACATCCTCGCGTACTTTTAACTGTTGATTAAATATCTTCTTGAGAAATATAATTAATTGTGAGCCTTTCGCCCACTAAAAAAATTAAAAATAGCGTTCATAATAACAATACCGTATTTTTTTTAATCATTCAATAATTTAACCCTTACTAAATTGACCGACACAAGTACAGCAGGTGTAATGCCTTTCATACCAACGTTTTGAAACACCGAGATCAGTAAACTGTGTAGCTGCAGTTAATGTATTAATCTGCGATAATGGTAGGACATTTGACTGACCCTACGTAAAGTACATTTAAATTTGTTTTACCCACTTCATAAAACACCATTGATAATTACGGAAACAGAAAATTTTGTAGGTAATTGTAGGTAGTTGTAGGTAACGTATTTGTCACAAATTTGTACACTGAATTTGGAACGACTGGACCCTAACTAATTAAACGAGGTCGTGAAACGTTGATTGGAAGGTAGGCCCCACGATATTAACACCAACACCGTGCCGGTTTGTCGAGGGAGCGGGCAGCCAGCTTTGATTATAAAACCCCGACCACTGAAGCTCTAAGACGTCCTCGCCCTACGAAAGTCTGAAGAGAAGAGGGTAAGAAACCTAATTCCAGAAATCTAGAAACCAGAAAACTAGAACCAATCAAAACAGGCAGGGATCCACAGAAACATCTAGAAGACGAGGTTATCCAACTGGAAAAACAGACGACTCGACCAGCTGTAGGGAAAGGGCTGCCGGCCCGTCCAAAGGCCAACAAAAATAAAGTGGCAAACGCCACATCCTCCCCCTCTACCCCAGGAGTGATAAGAAAAAACTCAAAAGGATAAGGTAGGAAGTCAAAGACGGAAAGATTGGAGACTACAACTGGTACCGCTGTCGTTAGCAATAAGCTAGAATTGCTCTAGTATGGATCTCCTGCACGCTCGCGAGGCGCTCCAAAAGCGTAACGGCTAGAATCCATTCCGACTGACCACACTAGTCAAGAATAAATATTTTAATTTAAAGAGGCTTGAGGAAAAGCCTTGTGGTAGTAAATAAAAAACTCAAACTATCTTAAGTGCTTTCAGTCGGAGCTACCAATAAATAAGTGGTCTGAAGTGTTGACACAAGGATGGGTTTATTCGTTTCTTTCCAAATTACTAATACGCTCGGTGGTCAAAAGGCTCAAAGAGGGTGTTCAAGTAAGGTTGGGAAGGAAATTAAGTAAGTGTACACTTATTAGCCAAAGCACTCCCTAAGTCTCCACCATCCGGTTATCTCCACCCCGGAACCCAAGGGCCACTTAAGCACCCGGATGGAAACTCCGAACGGTTGGTGAAACTCCTTGAACCACCAGAAGAGTATTATTCCAGACATAAGGTATGTATTTTTGCTCAATGATGGGGGGTCAGAAAAGGATGAAGAGACCATCTCAAAGCGAAATTACAAATATGAGAAAATTACACCCATCATAATATCAACAGACCTAAGTTTGCGTTGAAAAGACTAATTAGGTAATAACCTGGTATTGGCAAAACTTAGTAAAAGTGGGCCAGTACTCTCCTCCCCCTACGGGACGGCTGAGAAAAAAAATTTGGTGACCAGTGGGAAAAGAGAAATAAATTTTATTTTACCATACTAGTATAAAATTTAGAGAATTGGAGCAAATTAAATCAGGCTCTTAAGAGGCGTGAAAGAAAAACTGTGTAGAGCTACGGCAAAAGCTTAACGGAGTAAGGAAATCATTTGGTCGTGGTAAAGTGGTTTAATTAGGAACTTTAAAAAAAAACTACAGTTTGTTAAGTGTTGGCCAGGAAAGGCAAAATACCCTGAAACCTAAGGAAACGAGGCTCAAAAACTAACAGGACTAATACCCAAAAAACTAGGTTAACAAACAATAAACCTCTAAATCTTTAACAATAATAAAGTCTACAAAGGATCACAGTAACAACAGTAAAAAAACACTTCGAATATAAACACTAAACAGCAAAAATAAATATAGCCGCTGGAACGTCTAGCAGCTTCAGAGACAAAATTATAAAATCTTAAAGACACAAAGAGACAACAATAAAAACTAACTACTAAAAATATATAGACAAACTACAAACTTCAACAATATTTTCGACAACAAAAACTAAACATATCCATCGCTGCTTAACCTTGCTAAATAATAATGAATTCCACCTACTGCCAACGGACTGATCCTACTCTACAAGAGAAAAACAAAGAGGAAAAGGGAAAGAAAATGTAAGTTTGTGTTGTAAAATGTAATGGGTTGCGCTGAACCGAGGATAGCAGGCTGCGCGACTGCAGTCGGGAATATTAAAAATAAATAAACATAAAGTTCACTCCCAATGTACAGCCTAGAAAAATTGCCGAAGCAAAAAAAATTCTCTAAACAGCCAATGCTAACCCCGATCCCCCCGTGTATATGTACTGTAAAAGAGGAGGAGTAAAAGTATCAGAGTGTTAATGTGGTGTAAGGAAGAGAAGAAGAATAAGAAGACAGAAAAACTAATCTAACATCACTAAGCCCTAATCTATCCCTATAAACGTCCCGGCAGCGGCGCTTTGGTCTTAGATAGGCCCAAAATATTTCTTCAGGTGGGAAACATGAACCGACCTAATAAGTTTCCCTGACTTGGGAACACCTCAATGTCACAGCAAAAAATAATCAGAAAAACATAAGGGCAACTTTACTGTGGTGTGAGCAAAAAGTACAAGTTGTAAAAAAAATATTACAATTTATAGTATTACAATAAATAAAAGCATATAGTATTTATTATTACCATGCCTTATTATTACCATGAAACCAACTTCCAATACCACTAACAGGTATTGGCAGAAAATAAAATCAACAAGTTTGGCTTTCAGAACAAAAATTGTCGGTTGCCATCAGTGGGGGGTAGACGCAAGTTGTTTCCTCTCAAGTGACAACAAAACACCTTTCAAATCCTTAAAGATTAAGGGTGCGCTCTACCACAGGCCAGAAATCGCAGTACGATGTTTCAAAATTCCGCTTGGAGCGCTGGCAAAATTGGTTGTAGGGAGGGCAATGAGTAGTTGCTGTGGAAGGGATCGGAACTTACCGAGCGCCTCCGACATTTGCCGAGCGGGGGACCCGAGCCAGGTGCTCGACGTTCCAATCACACACGCGCTGGAGCACACAGCTTCGTTTTTAATATGGAAGGGCTAGTAGGCCTTTCACTCTTCAGCCACATTACCCACGCCACATGCGAATAAAGCAGACTATGCTTTATTAACATTAGTCTGCCCCTATATACTGACAGTAAATGGACACAAAGATACACATGAAAGCTATCGCTAAACATGTATAAAATATTGTAGTATTATTTAGGCAAAACATGATACGTAAAATATTAGAGAAAAAATCAGACTGGGAGTGGCTTCCTTCAAATATTACATGTGAATAACATTACATGACACTTTCACTTTTATTACAGTACACGTTTTAGATTTATTAAGACTGCGAAGTACCACAGGCCAGAGATCGCAGTATCGGGACTACGGAGCATCTCAGTTATTTGCCGAAAGAAAATGCGTTCGGTGGCGTACGGCTCGTAACAATGGAGATCGGCTAAATCAGTATGAAACTGTAACCGGTACTTTTCCTACCGTTACTCGTTGGTAAAACATACTTCTATTATTATGCAATAAAACCTCTTAGTAAAATATATTTTATTTTTGTTCATTTAAATTCGGTCTACTGAAATATTTGAAAACGAACAGAAACGTTATCATTCCAGTGATATTGTCAGGTCAGAGTGTCTACCGATCTGGAATACGTGGAAAAACTGGGCAAGGCAGGAATTGTTATGAAAACCATAGAAAATTTAAATAATTTAATGTTATCAACGAAACTAACATAATTTTATTAATTCTTTGATACATAATGTAAACCCAACACATTTTCTTGTAAATATAATCATTCTTTCATTTTTTTTAGAATTATCAGATCACATAAGATTAAGACTAACTAACCACGCTACCAGAAAACAGTATATTAAAAAATTACATATTTTATGAGCTTAGTTCATATATTTACGACTTAATACACACAGCTACATGTCACTCTCTATGCGTCTGCCAAATTAGAATGTAATTATAACTTTGTAACAACAATAAACTTTACAGAATTGAACAATAGTAACATAATAAAATTCAGCAACAAAAAGCAAAGTCACAACAAGACATTAAAATTACAATCAAGCAAAATATCATAGGACCAACATGAGAGAAATTACAGTTTTTACTTAGCAAATTTTATAGGATAAAAATTTACCTGAGTATATTACACTGAGTATATACAGTGTGAGTGGCTCTTGGTGTGACAAAATTTTTTGGGTTATAATGCAATATAAATGTGATACAATGGTGGTTATAAAAAAAGTCTAACTCCAAAAATTAGGTCTAAAATGAATTACTTTCAGTTTTTCTAAAAAAACCCGTGTTTTTGTACGTAAATCTGTCATGGAGTTCAATGCGCATTTCCATCACAAAACCCGTAAATAAAGTGCATATCAGCGTATTCTCGAGTAGTGAACTCCATGGCAGCCTACACTTGACTAAATAGAGCAGAAAAATAGTTTATTGGAGGTAGAAGTAATTCATGTGGACACTGGTCTTACAAAACAAGATAAAGGAATGAATGTACAATACTGGTGAAAATGATAAGATATGGAATTAAAACATTGATAAAGGATGCGACCATTAATCCGTAACTAGCATCCACAAAATTATTTTAAACTGCTTTACTTTTTTGTTATCTTCAATTCCTTGTTTTATGAGACATTTTATAAAACATAAAAATTAAGTAAAGTTGTTATTAAATTGTTTTAATCTTTTTTTTTGGCTTGCGTGTTTATAATATTCAAACCGATAAAGGTAGATAACAGAATACTTAACTATGGTCATATGGCATACCATTTTAAAGCCTATTAAATGGCAAAGTTTTTAATATCACTTGACACATTCTTGTGTACAGGGTGTGGTAAAAAGATGGGGTTCAATGTCATTTCAGTTTTTCTTAAACTTAGAAACTTTGCCATTTGAATCGACCTGAAGCTTAATTTTCTTTTCTTACCGTTTGAACCGATAACTTTTTCAAATTGAAAATTTAACGGAGAATCTAAAAATGATGTAGTTTGCTTACATACTTTGCTGAGAAATATCAGATTTAAGTACAAAAACACGGGTTTTTTTTTTAACTGAAAATAATTCATTTCAGACCTAATTTTTGGAGTTAGACTTTTTTATAACTACCATTGTATCACATTTACATTGCATTATAACCCAAAAAATTTCATCACACCAAGAGCCACTCACCCTGTATACTGGATTAGATGCAAAATGAAATTAAATGTCTCTAACATCTTTCTTCAAATTTTGGAAACAACTCATTTTAGTTATATAAATACAACTTCTATTACCCTCATTACGCAAAAATATTAATGTTGCATTGAAACTAATAACACATACGGACCTATCGGTCATATTTAATTGTGTAGTTTGTTTTTTAACAGGTACCACTAGTCTCCATGACTGTAAGGGATAATATAGGATTACATGTGAATTAAATGAATTTATTACTATATCAGCTGCTCTTGTCACGTCTATTGCATTATACTAACATAAAATTGTAGGGGATCTAGTCTGTCTCTCACAGGAAGCCCTCGAGGGTATCTTGGATCAACTAGTTCTGGCAATATGCATTTGTAGTAAAAAGTTAAAAGTGGAATTTTAATTTAAAATATTAAAATTTGAATTCCTTTATTTTGTAATGGGTAATAGCTGCTCATGTAATGAGATTTGTTTAACAATCAAATGAAGCAATCATACATTAAGTCAAATAAAACCTATTATAGTTAGACTATAATATTGCACTAAACAAATTACCTCATAATGAGGTATGTCACTCATATTTTGAAAATATTGACATTAATCAATAATTTATTGTTCCCCAGGAGGTAGAGGTAGTTGTTACACGTTACGAATTTATTGTTACGGAAAGAGTTCGCCAACACTATTTCGGTGATATGAAGATGTATATGAGAGCTTCCACACGACACGATCATTCATAGCATGGGCGCGCAACGGTGGCGCGTAAGTAGTGTTTCGTCCATGGCCGTTGGAAAGACCCGGCGCCGCGCGGTCCTTTGACACCGCCGCCCGTGAGCTCAGTGGTGCCTGTGATCCTATGCGATCCTATCCTTTCACACTGATCGGATGACGAATAAATAAAAATATTGTAGTTCATACTTTATACATACTTGTTCATAATACATTATTATTTAAAAACAAAATATTTACTACAATGTTTCATTTATGCAAGATAGGAACTTGATTATTAATGTATGAATAGATATTATAAATCAACAAATTGAAGGAACACCAACACTGAAAGGCCACACGTTATAACCTAGCGAAAGCGGGTGAGGGGAAATATCCAGCAGGTAGTGTTGGGAGAGTTGCTTACAGTTTCCGGCTGTAGCCGCCACGCGCGCCACCTGACAGAGCGTTCAATAGCGCTTGCAGACCTTTCATGTCTGCCTTATTGTACCTTAACTTCAGAACTGTTTAATAAACCGTTTGCAGTTTTACTCTTACTATATTCCAATCTACGAATGTCTGTATTTTATTCATTAATAAAAATTCACGTTTTTATTTTATGAAACGTTAAAAATACACTTTTTTAAAAACTTTCCACCTGATTTGCAGCTTAAGTTGAATCGAAATTTTAAAAACTAATGCACGTATACAAATATTTAGTTACTTAAATAACATCAATATATTTGTAATAGCTCAAAAAATGAGCCTACAATGAGGCAGATTCAAAACCCTTGCATCAGCGTTCACCAGAGTGGTAGAGCGCAGCCTTAAGAGAGGGAAACAAAGTAAACAAAAAATTTAATTAAAACCAAGAGCAACTGTACCGTACAAGTGCAAAAAAATATATGGTCCAAGGCGTAAAGTAGCGCTACAGGTTACTACAGAAAACTCAACAAGGCCCAAGTGAAAAAGACAAAAGTCTAAATAGTAAACTCTCCCTTTAAACAGTAAGCAATTTAGAACACCCCAAAAAAAATCTCTTTTGAGACCAAGAATCCAAAAAAAACCCAGTGAAAATTAAAATTTAGAAAGCAAATACCAAAGGGAAAAAATAATTTAACCACTTAAGGCTTAAATTAGGCTAAACTGAAAATTAGGTATGTTAAACACCCGAAGTTGAATCAAGCAAGCTGACATATCAATCAATCCAAAGAGTCCACTAGGGTTTGGTGTTTTATAAAGTTTTTTTTACCTTTTTTTAACTAACAGTGAACCCTCAAGATGGCAAACTATAGTTTTAAAAGTTTCCAAAAGAAGGATGTTTCTACATTTTGGAAATAAAAGTTTAGTTTTGTAAGTAATTAAATCACTTATGTGTATGTCAGCCTGTCAAATCCAACTCCAAGCTGCAACTTCATAATCATTACAAAATTAACATAGGCCTATGATATTTTTATTAATAGTTCAAACTAAAGGTGTACTCCATATTGAGTTTACCTATTTAAATTAAACAGGCACTAGTCAAAAGAAGCAAAAGGCTTTTAACCCTCCAACTGGCGGTCATTTTTTCCTGTAGTGGCGGCATGTTTTCGAGCCTCGTGCAAGGGTTTTAAAAAAAATTATTAAAAATATAAATTAAAAGTAATATATATATATATATATATATATATATATATATATATATATAGAAGTATATATTTTTGTGTTCAGAATTAAACATATAATAATATTAGTATTTAAATTTGGCCTTAAAAAATGTTTACTAAAAATCTTTTTCCATGAAATTCAAAATTTACTTTTTTTTTTAATTTGGGGGGGACCATACCTAGCAAACCAAGTTATAGTAAGAAAACTATAAAAGTGAGATTGCCATTTTGTGTCAAATTTATTCTAGTTTCAGAAACACATAAGCATTATACAAATTTATGAAACTATAATAACACTATATAACAAAAAGCAGCGATGCGCATAAATTGTGAAAATAGGGTGTATATGTAAGAGTTTGCTAATAAAAGTTTTACTAATACAGTTTTACTTCAATACATGTTATATTGCATATTTTATTACTCAGAATGAAGTAAACTATACAGCAGAAGTAAAATAAATTCCATAACTTTTTGTTTTGAAGAGTCGAAAAAAGTTTCATTTTGTCATTACTCAAAACGTTTGCGAAAAATTTTCAAACAGCAAAGTATAAAATGTGTTTCAAAGCTTGTATTATATCCAAATTTATAAATCTATGGTTTACATATGATGGGAAATTTTATGTAGTTTTAGAAAACCATAAACTGTGTCTAAATATATTACATATATTTTGATTTTACAACTACATGTATTACTAAAATAACAGTATATAGCCTACGCGACTAACAATGACCCTGGAATGGTCCAAACAGTTATCATACATAACCAAAGAAATTACGGTAAATATATATTTGGTTGTGAAAATTGTTATTTCAGAACTAAAAGAGTGCCTAAAATAACGTTTAGTGAGTGAAAAACAATAACAAACTACGTGAAATGAATTTTAGCCAAGTCATTTTGCCATAGCCTACACAGATTCGATAATTCATCAAACATATTTCAGTAAAAAGAAATTTATTTATTCTAAAATATATTTATTTGCACTACTGCAATATCTAACAACTCACCACACACTAAACACAACACAAAAACACAAATAAAACTTACTAATAAACACGACTCGTCATATAAACAAATCAGACGGCATCGACAACATGGCGGTCACAATGAATTGCATCATCATCTTTTACGTTCCAAACTACGAACTTGGTACGTTGCAACTACAATACAAAGAGGAATAAAACTATAGTATTCCTTAGGCTTTTTTTTCCCCGAATCCAATGGTGCATGAATCGAATCGATACGTTGCCGGAATATACTGTAATGAGTGATTATGCAAAGGAATGTATTGTTCGTCAAAATTTTTTACAAACAACATTCGAGAATGAACCTTGTTCATCAAAATTTTTATGAACAACAGTTGGAGTGTTAATAAAAGACTATAAAAGAATTATTTTCACAGTGCCATTAAAGTTTTGAAGAGGGTTTAGAAAAAATTGCAAACTGTTAGAATAAATCAACCCTTTAAGTTTGAATTGCCCTGAACATTCAAATAGCATAGGACTACATAAAAGTTTGACATAGTTCTAAGTAGAAAAATTATCAGATAAATTTAACAGTAACACTGCACTTACCTTGTGTGTAGACTAACATTAACTAACAATACATTCTAAGACTTGAACAAATTCAACACAGTAGACAAAAACCCATCATATTAGTGCTATTAAAAATTTATACTCTTATTAACTTATTATATGTACAAGTGGTGTAATTCCGCTGGACGAATAAATAAATAAATGAAGTATGAATAAAATAAATAAATTGCATTTGGAACTAAGGGTTGGTGTGGAAATATTAAATATTTATTTATTCAGATGAAGAGGTGAAAGATTGGAAAGGAATGCAATTTATATAAAAAAACAAGAAAACTTTTCATTATAAGCCAACCCATAGTAAATAATCTGGTGAAACTGATTGGGGGGTTTTAAATAGTAACCAGAAAGCTAAAAACTTTAAAAACAAATAGTGGGCTATTCATAGGCTGAAGTACAATAAACGGCCACCAACTGCATCTGCCCTTCTCTTGGACACATCTGAGCCAAGGCTAAATTAATATACCAAAACGTGCTAGCTAAATTTAAAAAGTACAAATAATTAAGTACAAGGTTTTGGTTAAACCAAGAGGCTACACTGTAGGTGGTATTAAAAGATAGGTTAAGAGTTAAACTTAGTCAGGGAAAAAAATTTATTAATTTGGTTTAAAGGTAAATTTTAAGCTGAAAAACATCAACCATTTACCTATGCCTAATTATTGAGTGAGAACAAGTTACTAAAGTTTAAGAAATACTGCAACTCAACATTTTGAATTATTATAGAACTAGGCTTAGGTAGCAGTTGGTTGCAAGAACTGCTTCGCTCAGACCTGCACATTAGAAATATGCTACTTAGAAAAAGTATCTACATTTGAGTAAAAAAACAGTAAGTAGAATTTAGAAAACTAAAAATTTAGAAAACGTCTACCCCTTAAAAAACTTAAAACTAGGACTTAGCTCTCATAGTTGTGTAGAATTCTTCCGCTCCCACCGGCAAGCCTAGCCTTATATTTCAAACCACGGACCTCTGGGTTATGGGCCCAGCACGCTTCCACTGCGCAACCACGATCTGCTACCAATATGCGACGAATTTGTACACTGTATTTGGAACGACTGGACCCTAACTAATTAAACGAGGTCGTGAAACGTTGATTGGAAGGTAGGCCCCACGATTTTAACACCAAAACACCGTGCCGGTTCGTCAAGGGAGCGGGCAGCCAGCTTTGATTATAAAACCCCGACCACTGAAGCTCTAAGACGTCCTCGCCCTACGGAAGCCTGAAGAGAAGAGGGCAAGAAACTTAATTCCAGAAATCTAGAAACCTGAAAACTAGAACCAATCATAACAGGCAGGAATCCACAGAAACAGAAGACGAAGTTATCCAACTGGAAAAGAGACGACTCGACCAGCTGTAGGGAAAGGGCTGCCGGCCCGTCCAAAGGCCAACAAAAATAAAGTGGCAAACGCCACATATTAAACTGCGAGAATGGTAGAACATTTTACTGACCCTACGTACAGTAGGTTTGAGGGGTTTTCTACCTGCTTTATAACACCATTGATGATTACAGAACTAGAAAATTTTGTAGTTGTAGGTAGTTTATTAAACTGCGAGAATGGTAAAACTTTTACTGACCCTACGTACAGTAGGTTTGAGGGGTTTTCTACCTACTTTATAAAACACCATTGATAGTTACGGAACCAGTAAACTGTGTAATTAATTGCAGTGAATGTATTAAACTGCGAGAATAATAGACCATTTTACTAACCCTACGTACGGTAGGTTTGAGTGCTTTTCTACCTACTTTATAAAACAATCATTGGATGTTTACGAATCCAGTAAACTGTATAGCTATAAATAAGGTAATAACCTGCGAGAATGGGAATCAGATGATTGATCCCACGTTCATTCGTTTGTGTGAGATTGTTATGGCATTTGAGTTAATTATTCCCAAAATATTGTAACACAAGGCGCTAAACTCATAAAATAACGATATTATTATTATTATTATATTGTTTATTTGAATTTTAAAATTTAAAAAGGACTATTGCAGGATTTTTGAACATATATAATGTTGGTATATGTTACATTTTACAAAGTAGTACTCAAATGTTTAAAATGTTATTTTTGATTGTTTTTCTCTTTATCACTCTCACTTCTTAACAAAATTACAACGCACTATTACGTCGTTACCATACTTAAATGAGAAAGAACTTGGAAAATTACTAGGAGCCGTGACGTGGAAATCCCAGCTCCAACGTTAATTAAATGTAAACCTACGTTCACCGCAAAGTTATCAAGTAATCAAATTTCCGATAATTTAATCAGAGTTGAAAGAAATTTAATGAATCCGGATGAGAAATGTAACGTCATCCAATCTTATTCTTTGACATTTTAAAATAAATATGGTTTGATTCCGTATTCAAGTAAAAATAGGTTTTCATAAATTTACTGAGCAAACATGTGTACATATTAACATTGGACGAAACGTGTTCCATCAAGTCAAAATGTTAATAAAAATTATTTAATAGAAATCATGTCTATACAAAAATTTTCATGTCATGCTTTTAAAGGATAGTTGGTTATTACCCCCTATCATAGTCTACAACATAAACTACTACATTCTTCAACATTTATTTTATTTAATAATTATAAGAAGTTATAGTTAATAGGACTTGGCTTTCTAGGGCGGAGCTCTTGTAATTCAAGAGCCTACCATATCTTACTAATGGAATAAATATTATTTTAATCAAACTAATGAACCTAACTGGATTGCTAGAATGCACAGTTAGGTTACTAATCCAGCTGGTGTACCAGAATTTTTTATTGTTTTAGATTTGGGGGAACTTCTATTCCTCATCCGTCCTCTTAGTGACGCCACTGAATTATTAAGAATATGGAACTGGTTTACTAAGATATTACTAATTTTCATTAAAAAATTATAGGAACAGATCTTAAGCAAAATCGAATAGTAGACCTCGCCCGTGGTGAGCGCTAACATGGGCTCTTATAGGAGGGAGAAATTCCCTCATTTGCTGGAGAAATCCCTTCATGTGCGGGAGAAATTCCCTGCTCACACTCTTATCCTATTAAAATGTTCCAAATTCTGGGTGTTTTTCGGTACAATCGGTGATTTGGGGTGTCAAAATCGGTGATTTGTTGGGTCCTCACACTCTTGTGCACACTACGTGAGGGAGAAACGAGGGACGGAGGGAATTCCAATATGGCGGCGGGGGCGGGAAAAATTGGCGGGAACAGGGGAACATAACCTCAATTGTGAAAAGGGCGGGAAAGTAACCTCACTTTACGGAGTCAAGATGGCGTTAACATTACATATTAAAAATAGAGACGAATCGTACCTTATTGTTTGATGATTGAGTCGATGTGGGCCTGGATGTGGTTTCGGAACATCCGCACTACGTATAGTATCCAGGTTAAACATTATCCAGTATAAGAATCGGTCCAGAGAGCTGGTAGACATTCTACGACTGGATAATGTCCCGTCCCATGGAAATTAAATTTGGAATATAAATTTTGAATGTGAAGCCAATTGAAGAAGTTTTTAAGAGGTAGAACTCGACAGAGAGATCTACCTAGGGGAGATATATTGTGAATCTTCCCACAATCAGCTCACAGCACGTGGGGCATCTATCCCCCACTCTGTTGGAGCATGGACGACAGAGTGTATGCCCACACAGTCGAAGAGCGATTGTTGGTAGATTCGCAAAGCAAACGGGGCAGTTTACTTCGCGGGGTTGAGTGGCAGGGGTTGATCCGTTGGACGGCGCAGCGGTGTTTCTACGTCGGGAGTCCTCCTCCATGCGGGTAGCCGTCTCGTATAGGAAATCCGCGAGGATGCTGCGGATTTCCTCCCAAGCGGCTGGAGCGGCGGCACGGAACTCCTCCTCCTCGGGTCTCCGCACGATCCACAGTTCGCTTTCGTAGATGTCCCTCTCACCGATGTGATGCACCTGAGTGACTATACTCAGGGACCTTGACACCGCCCTCATTGCCTCCCATTGGGGATCTCTGTCCTGTAACTAGGTAACGAATTAAACAGATGAAACACTACGGAGTGGCATGGATAATGTAGGGAATGAAACGTACTGCATATGGTGAGAGCAGGGGTGGCGAGCCGACAGCCACTTCCATGGATATGAGGGACTCCTGTGAGGCGGGGTCGGGGGAGAAACCAGAGTGGAAGGAGCCACTACTGATGGGCGAGACTGTTGGTGGAGTAGACTGATTCAACCTCCGATAGAACTGAGAGAGATCCTCAGAGGACTGTCTCAGGGTCGAGGGGTTGCGTCGGAAGTCCCAAGAAGTACTCAACTGTCAACAAAAAATATCCATGTTTTGATTCTGTAAACAGAGCGAAACCTGCAATATAATATGAATGCATTGCCCTATATACTAACCGAAATCGCCTCATCTGAGCTGGAATTAGATACCTCCATCAGCACCCTTTGAGTCGCCTCGTCGGGAAAAGTCGACGCCTCAGCTATAGCCCTATCGGCAGCAGCGATTAGACTCTCCTCAGAGATGTCAGAGGGGAGAGTGATGTTTGTGGGTAGCATCACCGGTCCACCCGAGAGTCGATGGTTGAGACTCGTCCTAAAGAACAAGTGAATTAATACATTGCCAGACTAGCGACGGCTAGTGGCTAAATATACTACAACACCCACCGTGTCAGTGATCTGCTGGGTCCCGCCACCGGTTGATGTCATTGAAGATAAGTACACATTAGCAGACAGGTCTATAGTTAATACTTCACGAATGGAAAATAGGATAATGGTAATCACCTCTTCAATGCCGGCGCTTATGACATGCAGTCGGCCGCGTCGAGTGGTCACCCATTTGCCATACCTGAACATCCTCTGGATCTGAGCCTCGTACTCGTTCTGAAATAGAGTTCGATTATAGAGACTGCAGCAATGCGTAATTAGTACAATGCAACGGTAACAATGGTGTACTGACCCTGGTCACCTCACGCTGAAGGACAGGGAGTGTAGCCCGATCATCGCCATGATTCTGAAAATAGAACAATAAAGTTAGAAAAGCTGTCACACACCTAAGGAGTAAAAATTAGAGCAATGAAATGTGATCTAACCATATTCAGGTGGACTATAGACCCGCTCTCCGTAGTAAAGTATCGATCCCGGATAGCCCCGGGCACAGGGATCGGTTGACTCCTACGCAAACCGTTTGAAGTGGATGGTTGTTCCTAAAAAAACACTTTACAAGTTAGAAACAGTGTTGAGGGACAACACGAGAGAACAATAAATAATCAAAACAAAAATTACCTCGAGATCGTTGCCAGCCACCACCAACAGCAACATGGCGAAAACGGTAAAACTAGTTGCCACAGACATAGCAAAGCTATCACAAGAACAGCAAGTGCAGCTGCAGTCGATGTACCGGGCTTTTATATGCGGACGCCCCTCCCCACCGAGACTCGCACTTGCACTTGCACTGCATTAACTGCAATTTGTGACCCACTTTTCCACACCACGGTAAGCCGGAATGGCTAGGCCGTAGGGGTCCCAGTGCGTTTCTGATTATAGTGAGTTTCCCCAGTAGGCCTATTCTCACTCTTTCACATTACTAATCACTTTACTCGGTGAATCCTTTCAATGTGACCAGTATTTGTGTACAGCCCCAACCACCGCTGTACACGATAGCGATTCACTCCATTACAATGTATCGCTCCTCAACATATTTTTGCCTCCTGTAAGTTTCAATAGCCACTTTGCTCGGTGAAGCCTTTCAATGTCACACAAAAACTTACCGGAGAATATTATATTTTTTTATTTTTTTGACATCTAGAGCGAGGTACATACCCCTGGACTTACGGAGTTTAGGCCTGCCATAGAGGTATCTGTCACACACACACATCCACAACTGCTCCCGGTCTTACGGAGTTTAGGCCTGCCGTAAGAGCAGTAAAGAGGCCCCAGGACTTACAGGTTTTACGCCAGCCTTAGGAGCTTACCAATCACTCACCCCGATTTAGAGCCTTTTTTAAAGCACAAGCATAAGTGACGTCACTATTATGTTGAGGCTAAATACAGTGAGTATCGGAAACAATAGCCTCCTTACTATCTACAATATTTCTATCAACTATGTTATTATGAAAATTAGATAAAATTTCAACTTTTTCTAACCCCTTAGTATATACAGTGACAAAGGGTTTTTACACAGAGCTCGTATAATCCCCTCGTCGTACTGGATACCACCCTCCTCCCACTTGATATTGTGAAAGTGGCGCTCCAGCCACCGAGCGGTTCTGGCCATTTTCGAATTTAACTCCGCTTTATCGTATGGAGGCTTGAATACGATGTGTGCACGAAAGAGATGACTGATTATTACAAACTCTTTTACAATAAATCGATTGTCATTATCTTTAAAAGCGTGAAACTCAACTACCGCCTCCATTTGGCCACCGTTTGTACAAGGCCACTTCATGAGCTAATTTATGAGCTGTGGAGCAGAGGAGTCCCTGACTATCTGCTTTTGCAAATACGTCCTCCTCTACCAACCCTGATGCTAGTGCGTGAATGGTAAACCGTACAGACTCTTCGATAATAAAATTGTCTCTGAGAGCAATGTACATCAGAGGAAGGCTGTTTGTAAACTGAGTCCATTCGGCTTCGTTAAGTGCATGCCTCGCCCCCTACATTCTCTGTCACCCACATAGATTTTAGGATGAGATTTTACGTACATTTTAAATTTATTAACAAAAGGATAGAGAGAGCATACGTCCACATACTGTATAGACTCCCCCTCTGCACACTTGTGGTATGTTCTTGCGTTGCCTGTTCTACTACCAAAGAAGGCGTCTCTTGGATTAAGTGGGAGCGTGTTTAGAATTGGTAATGAGTTTAGGTATGCCAATCTAGGATCTTTTTTCATTTTCTTAAATTCACACTCTCACATCTCGATAACTTCGTATCCGGAATTTTGGAGTTTAGCTATTTTGGATTTGGTCCTTTCGTACCTCAGATGCAAAGAGTCTGAGGGATCATCTGATAAGGGCACTTCCCTCTCATACTTGTAACATTTAGGGCACCCGTGGAAATAACAACCTTGAAATTCATGCACACGTTCACCGTCGAAACCGTCTACTTTCATACCGGCAATTTTGACTTCTCTTTCCCGCCCTGCATGCTGGATTCGGACGCCGCGCTGATCCTCTTCCCAAGTCAGCCACTGCAAAGCGATGGGGGATTGCATGTCAACAAGTCTGTATCCATTGTTAGAGACCAGGCCAATAGTATTGGGTTTTAAGAACTTCCGTCTAAACACCAAGTTACAGGCGCTGGCTATGGTGACGGCTTCTATGAACGGGTCTACGTTACATTCTTCGAGAAACATTGCTCTGAATTTTATGCACGCCAAAATCTCGACATCTGAAATACAATACTCAATCTGTTCTTTTTGGAAATCAAACACTACGTTTTTGTTGACCTGGTCATTATGCCAATTTTCAAAATCTTTATAACTTTTTTCGAACATCGATTCAGGACAGTAGTATTCCTTGGGTGGGATGGGGCCTACATAGTTTTGGTTTGCCAGAGTGTTAAACAAGTGAGGGAAGTAACCCTTCTTCTTCTCTGGGGGTAGATCAAAGGCTTTGTTGAGTGCTGAGAGGGCCATGGGGAAATAGTTCAGTGAGTCGATAAATCTCACGTTGTCCAATTCCATGAGAATGACTTTGGTGCCACGCATAATTAGCTCTAGACTGAATTTTGTCTGTTCCACTACGTATTTTAAGATGAACTGAAAATCAAAGCCCTGGCCGTTATGAGCCATTACACAAACGTTTTTGAACTTTTTTCTAACATCCATAACATAATCCATGAATTGAACTACAGGATCTTGGCTGAAGACTCGAGTACGGGTATTACAATGTTCACAATTTCCACCACCGATACATTTGAAACAGAATTGTTGCGAGAAACATAGATTTACTTTATGAACTTTTTTATCATCAACGTACTCGTCCTGTCTTGTTTCCAGATCGAAAAATATGAATAGATAATCTTCTGTTTTGTGCTTGCCTGTGTCGACTCGCATGTAGCACTGGTGGTTTGGGGCCTTGAAATCATTACAGATTTAACAGAAAACTTCCCCGCACACGTGTTTCGATTTACGCTGTTTCAGAAATACGAGTCTTTGACATTGTTTGCATTTATTAACAGATTTACACCGTTCACCCTGGTGAGCCGCGAAACATATTTGATTTTTTAGAGTGATGTTACAATTTGGGCAAAACTATTCCTCCATGCTCCTCTTTACAGGGTGGAGAAACTGTCTGGCACGCAGGGCAGATATTTGAACATCTGTGAAAACCTTTGTGGTCTTAAGGGACATGGCATGCTTCGCAAAAGAGTTTACAAGCAAAGGCTGCAGTGAGGGATGTGATCACATTATAATGACCGTTATGATAAAGTAGGTTAATTTTATACAGATCACTTTCATTATTACCGCTAAAATACACGTCCCTACCCTTACTGTTATAGTTGTAAACTGTAATATTATATTTTTTGAGGTGATCTTGAAATTTTGAGAGTTCGGGGACCCCCGCTTTCAGAACAGGTCCAGAAATTTGGACCCCGACTTTAGTCATCAGTTTTTTGGCTCTGAAAAATTGCCTCTTACCTTTGTCTTCACGTATAGCCTTAAATTGAGGATCTTTTTTAGAGTTGGCTTTGGCTACTACCAGAGCACGCGCTAGACACAGATTATCGCTATTCTTAATGACTATGATACCTCTACGGGTCTTGCATTCTTCTTAGAAATTGTTATAAAACCAGGTCTTGTGGGGCCACCACTACCAACAGGGAGATTGACACGCGTACATTCGACTTTGAACGTATCGGTAGATTTTACAGAGTCCGCGTTACTTTGAATTATCCCCCCAAAAAATTTCAAAAAGGACATCGTCTTTGACCTGATCAGCTGGTCGAAATGCCACGTAGCCCGGATCTTTACTTTTTAAATTTAGACTATGAAGGGTGAAGCCCAGGTAGTCCGAATCAGTGCAATTTGCTTTCATTTCATTTACAATTTTAGAAAACCCCGTCCTTAGCCAATCGATTTCATTAATGTTTTCAGGGACGGGATTGAATTTAAAGGTGGTCTTAGTACCATATACCCTGAATTTTCTCATACAGGTCTCGTTTCTTCCTAGAATTTTTACAGGATCCAACACCATATCCATATATACAGGTTCAGAATCTACTTCAATATTTTTGTACGACATGTTTAAAACTAAGGATATATTATTTACAATAAGGTATTATAGAAACGATATTACGTTAGAAAAGCAACTAAAATGACTAAAAAGCCAATATCCAAAGCTGCTACTAGTAACTATAATTTCTATTTAGATTAAGAAAAATAATTACAAGAATAGTATTAACGGTAATTAAAATAAATATTAGTAAAAGTAAAAATATTTTATCGTATTAGATTGAATTATTTTACTCGAGTAATATCAAAAGGTCGTAATTGTTTAAGTAATTGTGTAAAATTCAGAGCGACACACGTCCTATCTCCCTGACCTCCCGCACGGATCTGACGGGAGAGAGAGAGGAACGAGTGCTGGCCTCTCAGGTTCCACCAATCAGAGCGCTTAGATACTATTTACATCCAATCAAGGACGCGCTTATTCCAGCCAGTGGGGAAGCGCGAAATTTTCTTGTTCAGAACTGGCTAACTCAGGTCTATTTATGTTACAGACTTTCTCTGATGACGTCACGTATTGCTACGTGTGTGGCGGGAGTGAAGAGTGCCAATGTGAATAGTTGTTTAGAAATAGTATAATAAATTAGTTTTTACCCAAAAAAGGTTTAATTTTAAACTCCTGGAACCCCTATGCTCAGCTCTATACATCGACTCACCACATCACACAATAAGGTACGATTCGTCTTTATTTTTAATATGTAATGTTAACACCATCTTGACTCCGTAAAGTGAGGTTACTTTCCCGCCCTCTTCACAATTGAGGTTATGTTCCCCAGTTCCCGCCAACTGGGCGCAGCCATCTAAGTAAGTGAGGTTATGTTCCCCTGTTCCCGCCAATTCATGGGCGCAGCCATATTGAATACGCGGGAAACCAAGAAAGTGAGGTAAGGTTCCCCTGTTCCCGCCAATTTTTCCCGCCCCCACCGCCATATTGGAATTCCCTCCGTCCCTCGTTTCTCCCTCACGTAGTGTGCACAAGAGTGTGAGGACCCAACAAATCACCGATTTTGACACCCCAAATCACTGATTGTACCGAAAAACACCCAGAATTTGGAACATTTTAATAGGATAAGAGTGTGAGCAGGGAATTTCTCCCGCACATGAGGGGATTTCTCCAGCAAATGAGGGAATTTCTCCCTCCCATAAAAGCCCATGTTAGCGCTCAACGCGGGCGAGGTCTACTTCGAATAAACAAATTTGCGTAGCTAGCAATTTAGATTAGTGAAAATAATGGCAGCACTGTTTGAGAGCAGTAGGATTGTGAGTATGGAGGCAAATTCATAGAATCAAATCATTGTATGAGGTAAAAATCCTATCAGACAGGAAGTACACACTCTGTTTCAGTATCCCTTGCAAAAATTATGGGATCGGCTAAATCACTGTCTTTCAAGAAATGGATAAATTACAAAAAGTCTCAAAACATATATTTTACTAACATTTCCTTTTTTGAAAAAAAATAGCAAAAGATATAAAACTCTTAATTTTAAACTATTCAGTTCTGATCCATTTAACTATTTCACTATCAAAAGCAATCTTAGTTTTAACATTAAGTGCTCATAGAACAATTCCATTTAGTAAAAACTAATACCCAATATTAGTTCAAATTGGAATACGTAGTTTGAAAGATGTTGGCTTAAATATAACTGTAAATGATTTATTTGGTAGAATATTTATATAAATCCGCTTCCTGCAAGTTACTATGGTAAAAGTGAAATGTGTTTCGGTATCTATATATTTCTTTCTGAAACATCTTTTTTTGGTATTCTCATAACAAGTATTTCCCTAGATATTGATTATCATATTTAGATTTGATGAGTGGTGGTGGGTGGGTGACTATCTTAAGAAACCTGTATAGATAAAACATAAATAAATTTAAAATGTCGAAAAATATGTACACCTATAACAGTTTATTAAATAATACGATGAATAAGTTCTATTCCATTAACCATTACATATTATTACTAATTACTAACAAGAAAATATGTTAAATTTAAGCTCAATATCAATAAATTAAATTTAAATATCAATGCTAAATATCCAAAATCATAAAATAACCCATTATGAGGCTTGAATTTCGATGAAGTATCATCGGTTTGGAGTTAAATTTGATGTTAGAATAATAACAGGTACTAAATTAATAAACTATGCAGACACTGCAATGACGTTCTTGTTGTGTCTACTGCATCCATTTACCCGGCATAAAATACCAATTATAAAAGTAAGCACAAATTTACAGTATTACAGTTTAGATTCAATTACTTTATTACGACCATAAAATATTTACAATATTCATATAAAAGTGTTATTGGAAAAACATTGTTAAAAATATTTTTACATGTACCAAAGTACACTGTTTCTGGAGTAGGCCGAAAGATTCTAAATACTTGACTTAAGAGGCTCCATAAAATAGCAATTGATAAGATGATAAGATAATAGGTTTCCGGACATTTTTCATAGTTATATGTTACAAAAGGTATAACACAACGTTTCCTGGATTGAAATCTATATTCAATCATCAAAATATACATATAATATAACAGGAGATAGGAGACAATTAGTATGTAAGTAAGAAAGTACGTTATATGTACCAAGTTTACTGTCAATAAGGAATAAAGAAAAAAGGAATTGACCTTGCATAACTGTTTTGGGTCCAGAGAGGAGAAAAAAACCCGCCCGTTGTCATTGAAGTCACGAGTACAAGTAGTTAAGAGTTTGAATACACGTTGACCATCGCCGGTGAAAGTGGAGCACTAATAAAAATCAATATCGGCATTAACTGTGGCACCATGGAAAGATGAGGCAGGAAGCCGATGGTCGTAGGGAGGATAGTAAATCAATCAACCTCTGGGCCTGTGTTTTGGTCCTAGACCTTACTTTCATTTTGTGTGCACGAATTCCATCGTCAATAAAATATTTCAACAAACGAAGCAGATTAAATTAATGTAAGGTAATATAGTTTGATAAATCACAATATTAAAAAAAGTGTCAATAAAATATTTCAACAAACGAAGCAGATTAAATTAATGTAAGGTAATATAGTTTGATAAATCACAATATTAAAAAAAAGTGTCACCTGACTTATACAATAAGGTGTTATTTAGATCTATAATTAGCTCTAAATACTCCGTCTATAGCTCTCAAGATTATACCCGGAATAAGAATAAGGGCTGAAAGTAAATTCCATGTAATGTTTTACTTCTCGGATCGTTATTTCCCGACTATTTGTTTGTTATTTGTATGATTTGTATTATTATAAACTGTTTTAGCAAATTAATTTTTCTTAAGAATGTTTTGTTACCTACTGTATGTAGTATGTAATTTCAAATTGTCTGTTGGTTCCATGCCATCAGTAACGGTAAGGGTTGTCGTCTCTATTAAAAAGTGACGTCCAAAGGCTACAACTGAGCTTGGAACAGCTGAATACTGTCAATATAGGACTTGAGTACTGTTCAAGATACGATGACGTGCACACTTAGACCACATGTTTAGCAGTAATTGACAAACGCAGGTATCGTATACTGTGACTGACGTGTATAACTAGGTCTAATCTATATTCTTCTCAAGGTACAACTGAGCTTCGAACAGCTGAATACTGTCAATATAGGACTTGAGTACTGTTCAAGATACGATGACGTGCACACTTAGACTTATAAAAGACCACATGTTTGCAGTAATTGACAAACGCAGGTATCGTATACTGTGACTGACGTGTATAACTAGGTCTAATCTATATTCTTCTCAAGGTACAACTGAGCTTGGAACAGCTGAATACTGTCAATATAGGACTTGAGTACTGTTCAAGATACGATGACGTGCACACTTAGACTTATAAAAGACCACATGTTTAGCAGTAATTGACAAACGCAGGTATCGTATACTGTGACTGACGTGCATAACTAGGTCTAATCTATATTCTTCTCAAGGTACAACTGAGCTTGGAACAGCTGAATACTGTCAATATAGGACTTGAGTACTGTTCAAGATACGATGACGTGCACACTTAGACCAGATGTTTAGCAGTAATTGACAATCGCAGGTATCGTATACTGTGACTGACGTGTATAACTAGGTCTAATCTATATTCTTCTCAAGGTACAACTGAGCTTGGAACAGCTGAATACTGTCAATATAGGACTTGAGTACTGTTCAAGATACGATGACGTGCACACTTAGACTTATAAAAGACCACATGTTTAGCAGTAATTGACAAACGCAGGTATCGTATACTGTGACTGACGTGTATAACTAGGTCTAATCTATATTCTTCTCAAGGTACAACTGAGCTTGGAACAGCTGAATACTGTCAATATAGGACTTGAGTACTGTTCAAGATACGATGACGTGCACACTTAGACCACATGTTTAGCAGTAATTGACAAACGCAGGTATCGTATACTGTGACTGACGTGTATAACTAGGTCTAATCTATATTCTTCTCAAGGTACAACTGAGCTTGGAACAGCTGAATACTGTCAATATAGGACTTGAGTACTGTTCAAGATACGATGACGTGCACACTTAGACTAATAAAAGACCACATGTTTAGCAGTAATTGACAAACGCAGGTATCGTATACTGTGACTGACGTGTATAACTAGGTCTAATCTATATTCTTCTCAAGGTACAACTGAGCTTGGAACAGCTGAATACTGTCAATATAGGACTTGAGTACTGTTCAAGATACGATGACGTGCACACTTAGACCAGATGTTTAGCAGTAATTGACAAACGCAGGTATCGTATACTGTGACTGACGTGCATAACTAGGTCTAATCTATATTCTTCTCAAGGTACAACTGAGCTTGGAACAGCTGAATACTGTCAATATAGGACTTGAGTACTGTTCAAGATACGATGACGTGCACACTTAGACCAGATGTTTAGCAGTAATTGACAAACGCAGGTATCGTATACTGTGACTGACGTGTATAACTAGGTCTAATCTATATTCTACTCAAGGTACAACTGAGCTTGGAACAGCTGAATACTGTCAATATAGGACTTGAGTACTGTTCAAGATACGATGACGTGCACACTTAGAAAACGCAGGTATCGTATACTGTGACTGACGTGTATAAACTACCGGTAGGTCTAATCTATATTCTTCTCAAAGTGTACCACGATGTATGCCACGCATGCAGAAGTTTCTTTCAATACCTAATGCACACGTAAAATATTACACCCTTATATTATTTTGCTGCTTTTCTTTAGCCTAATTAAAATTTTCTCAGAATTCGTTCTTGAAATTGGTATAAAGTTATCGGAATATGATATTATTATTTTGTATCTTTAAATGAAAAAGAAACTGTATAACGACGAAGGTGCTGATAAAAAATCGATAGCGCCAACTAAACAATTATCAAACACAACTTCGTAATTTCCAAATACGCTTATAGACCAGAAGTTCGTATTCATATATTTACGTCATCAGTTTCGTTTTAAAAGTTACTGACAATGATTTAACATCTTAATAACTGTTAAATTTTATTGTACTTTAAGATGCAGAGATAGGCATATTTTTATGCACACTATGCTCTACATATTTCATGGCCTACGATTTAAAACCCCAGTTTAGGACAGCCGGTATTATTCGTCCATCGTATTCAATGTTTTAAACACTGGTATTAATTAAAGAGATCGCAAATAATCGAATGGTACTTGATGTAATGTTATAATGTAATGTACTTGACAGGTACATGCCCATCAGTGAAATATCTCGGCAATGAAAGTCAATATTATCTACAATACTAAGCAACGAAAAGTTACTAAGAATAGCAAATCTAACTCATTAAACGAGCACAGGTGTTGTAATGTGATTGACAGATACATTCTTATCAGTGATTTAACACAGCAATGACTCAGTATACAATACTAATCAATGAGAAATTGCTATGATCGAACAGCAAAGCTAACTCATTAAACGAGCACAGGTGATGTAATGTGATTGACAGATACATTCTTATCAGTGATTTAACACAGCAATGACTCAGTATACAATACTAATCAATGAGAAATTGCTATGATCGAAAAGCAAATCTAACTCATTAAACGAGCACAGGTGATGTAATGTGATTGACAGATACATTCTTATCAGTGATTTAACACAGCAATGACTCAGTATACAATACTAATCAATGAGAAATTGCTATGATCGAAAAGCAAATCTAACTCATTAAACGAGCACAGGTGATGTAATGTGATTAACAGATACATTCTTATCAGTGATTTAACACAGCAATGACTCAGTATACAATACTAATCAACGAGAAATTGCTATGATCGAAAAGCAAATCTAACTCATTAAACGAGCACAGGTGATGTAATGTGATTAAAAGCCACATCCACATCACACATAGGCGAGTTATCACGACAATAAACTCAATATACAACACCAATCAACGCGAGGTTTCTATTGATCGAATGATTAAGATAACTCGTTAGACAAGGAAACATGTTTTAATTTGATTCTATTCACTTATCCGTAGTCAGTAATAAGTGGTCCGTGGTCTGTAGACTGCAAGTGTTTCTCATTAGACAATTAGCGTACGAATGTTGGTTGTCATAAAAAGTATAGTAGATTCGGAAATATAAACCTCGGCTTACCTCCAAATATTTCAGTTTAATATACACAAATAATGTACTATTTACACTTTTTACCCCATAAAAGCGCATTTTTACCGTTGGAATAACTTTTTAAATTTTATTAACGTGATCTCCCCGATTTCAAACTCTGCTCTCTTACTGAGTAATTTGTGAACGCAACTTACCCTACTGAGGTTTTGCTTAAACTTTGTTTTTACTTCTTTTAAGAATTATCTCAGGCAACGTACGATAATGGAGTCATGTGGGAATATTTTTGTGGTTTTCATGGCATGGTAATCAAATTAACCTTTTAAATTCTAATTAAAAACAGAATTTACGTATCATCTGAGCCCGGTTCTCTTTTTTCGTAAGACAAAATCATAATAAATTACATTAGTGTATAAAATCAAAACTTTACATACCGCAATGATTAAAGCTAAAGTTTTATATTGTTTTAACATTTAAATTATCAGTATCGTAATTTTATATTATTAATAAAATCTATAAACACTTCCTGATGTAATATTTATTCCAACCGTTGACATGCTACTGACAAGGAAGTCCTATTTAAAGGAAATCTTTTTGGTAATAAAACAGATAACTGCTGTCACTGTACATATAAACAGAAAATATATTTGTTGCGTCAGGTGTTGCCAATGTATCTTGTAACTCATCTAAACAAAGGTTTGCTTTGCCGCATATTACACGTGTAAGTGCGTCCGTCAAATCTATAACTTATTTATAAATGTATACATATTGGGTATAAAATATATTTGTTGCGTCAGGTGTTGCCAATGTATCTTGTAACTCATCTAAACAAAGGTTTGCTTTGCCGCATATTACACGTGTAAGTGCGTCCGTCAAATCTATAACTTATTTATAAATGTATACATATTGGGTATAAATATATTTGTTGCGTCAGGTGTTGCCAATGTATCTTGTAACTCATCTAAACAAAGGTTTGCTTTGCCGCATATTACACGTGTAAGTGCGTCCGTCAAATCTATAACTTATTTATAAATGTATACATATTGGGTATAAATATATTTGTTGCGTCAGGTGTTGCCAATGTATCTTGTAACTCATCTAAACAAAGGTTTGCTTTGCCGCATATTACACGTGTAAGTGCGTCCGTCAAATCTATAACTTATTTATAAATGTATACATATTGGGTATAAATATATTTTGCCATATTAATATAGTGTATATTGCATAATGAAGTAACTTTCTTTATGAATAAATATAAGTTTTAACTGATTAAATCCTTAGGCAAGATTTACTAAAGGGTGTGCTTGTGCAAGCAACAGTTTTACAATATTGAGGGAGAGATTTTCAATTAGTTTTATTAAAACATAAGATTTTACAGCTTAAATCGTCAGGCCAGATATGCTGAAGGGAAATCAGGCGCTGGTAACGTTGTAAGCATAACGAGGGAGAGTTTCTCAATGAATGTTATTAAGGATCTATTGTACACACAAAAGCTTTTACAGGTTAAATCGTCAGGCGAGAAATGCATAAGGGAATCTAGTTGCTAGTTCCAGTTTAGAGACAAAGAGGCAAAGATTCTCAATGAATGTTATTTTTATTTTACAAACAAAAGCTTTTACAGGTTAAATCGTAAGGCCAGAAATGCTTAGGGGAATTAAGGTGCTAGTAACATTGTAAGGATAACGAAGGAGAGATTCTCAATTTATATGAACAATCTATTGTATGAACATAATCTTTTACAGCCCACATCGTCAGGCCTGAAATGCTCAAGGAAATTCTGGTGCTAGCAACAGTTAAGGGATAACGAGATAGAAATTCTCAATTAAGTTTATTAAGTACCTTTCCGTATAACTATAAGCCTTTACTGCTCACCTTTAAATCACCAGGCCTGGAAATGTTGAAGGGAATACTCGCGATAGCGATAACGAGGGAGAGAATCTCAATGAAGCTAAACACCAAAATATGTTCTTGAAAAGATTATTTTATTAAGTTTATTTTATAGGGAAGATTAATAATTGACCCGGCTTTTTCTCTTCGTATTTCATAATTTTTTGAGGAATTGCTATGTTTTGTATAATCTGTAATTTTTATATGTTTATAGTGTTACCTTTGGATTAATTCTATCTCAATAATGTAAAAGATTGAATTTTTAACCACTAATATTTTTTATGTTAAATTATAAAACAGCTTCTTTTTGTTGTTAAAGTATATCTAAATGTACTGTTGTTTTAAACTTTTCAGGCAAAATGCATTGTTATCAATGGTCGTAATAAAGAACAGTCGTGAATACCTGTACTAACGGTGCTCCTTACTATGCTCCTTACTCCTTAATATTTTCTTATAGTTAAACTTTATATAACAAGGACAGACGATAGCTCCTTAAAATGACAGAATGTGAATCGGGCCCAAAAAAATAAAATGCAGTAGTTTTAATGTTCAACGCTCAGAATGACTGTTTGTCAGGGGAAAAAAATAATACACACTGTGTTAAGTTTACAGTAAATAGTGTTAATTTTCATAAATATATGTTTTGTGCTCATGGAGGCTAGACACATCTTTCCTGACTCATGAAAATCGCCCCAACTCTATATAATATTGTTGATTTTAATCTCAATCGTAACAATGTGTTCAAATTCAAATTTCTTTGTTGTCGAAGACATTATAAAATATGTGGCATCATTATAATTAGTCGTTTAAAATTTCTTAAATAAGCACCAGATTGAAGCACCATTCAAACATGCATTATATTCTCTTACACCCCACTCATTCCTGCCAATATTCCCACTTTCAGTCGTATACGATAAACTCGTGAGCATTATACAATGCTTGGGGCCCTAAAACACATTTCACATTTAACGCCTTGGCGTTTGGACATTCCCTGCTGAATTTTTTAGGTTGTTGATAAAACGAACCCCTGCCTGTGAGGGTGTGTTCTTAAATCTATGTTCTGTGTCTCCCAGTTTGGTAGGCGTCTCTTCCATTTGCCTCATATCTATATATGTCTCGGCCTCTTGTCAGGTCACATTTCGATATTTCTTGGATAAGGTGTCGGTAAATCAAACTATAATATGCCGTCCTCAGAACCTGAATAGGGCAATATTGGACCAATGAACAAACAAGGTCAAAATTAACATTCCAAGTAATCTCCGATGTAAGAATATTCCAACAAATTTGGAACAATCCACCTGATTTATAATATAATAGTATCCAATAAGACGGCGGGTTCATCAAGGGACCTCCTGATTGCAGTACGTAAATCAGGAAATTTGATTTTGAAGAGTTTACTGTGAGATTGAAGCTACTACGATTTTTGAAAAAAATTGTTAATGTCCACAAAAGATTGTTGTTCCAATATTGTTTTTGGTTTGTTGCTGAAACAAGTGTCGTGCCATCGGCGTACTGTACAAGTCTTCCCAACAGTAATGATGACCCTATGTAATTGACATTGATTAGAAAAAGAATATCTCTGAGCTAGTAACAATCTTAGGAAAATCTGTTCAGAGAATGTATTTGAGATCTGGACAGTTTATTTTCTATGGCTTAGGAATGAACTAAGCCACTGTAGTGGCACTCCTCTGACGACATAAAATTCAAGTTTGACAAACAGTTTGGCGTGGTCAATGCAGTTGAATGCTTTGGAAAGTCGAGAAACACACTTAATGTGGGATTTCGACCTTCCATCCCCTCTACAACCATGTCTACTAGACTTAGTACTGCGTCTATGGTTGATTTACTCTTTCTGAACCTAAATTGTTTCTCAGATATCAAGTTGTATTTGTTTAGAAATATGAGCATTCTGGTCAAAAAGGTTTTTAGAATATTTTGCTGATAACCGGCAACTTTGAAACAGGTCTATAAATAGTTGTAGAGAATCGATCGTATTTCTTAAATATTGTTGTTACTTTCATGAAAGTACCAACAATACTCGCTCCATGGAGCGAGTAAAAACTCCTTGTTCAAAAGACAGATTAATCAGTTGCGTTAATTGTTTCACAATATGCCTTGAGCATTTTTTAATGAGTCATGTTGACATTAAATAATTATTATTTGACTTTTTGGCAGGGGCAGCTGGATAGTTTTCTCGAGTCATCCTCAAGTACAGGAGGCAGTGCCAATGAGGTAATCGGACGCTGTTGGCGCATGGGGTTTCCTTGAGGAGGTAATGGACAAGGACCTTGCTCACAAAGCAATAGATGCGAATTATCGGTTGGATTCATTTGTAAGCTCAGTCACATCCTCCACCAGACCATCCCCAATTTTGATTCTGATTTGTTTATGTAATTTTTTTTATTATTCATGATGTCCAAAACAGTTTTAGAAATATTTTTGACGACATAATTTATTTAGAGACATCATATGCTTTGGCGGCAGTAGACCTAGCGCCCCTTGCGGACAGGGCTCTGATTGGTCGAGAGTGGGTCACGTGATCCAAGATGGCGGCTAAGCTCCGCCCCCTGCGGGAGAAATTCCCTCATGTGCGGGAGAAATTCCCTCATGCGCGGGAGAAATTCCCTCCTCACACTCTTATCCTAGTGTTTTGGGGTGATTTGGGGTGTCAAAATCGGTGTTTTTCGTTAAAATCGGTGATTTTGGGTGTCAAAATCGTTGTTTTTCGGTAAAATCGGTGATTTGTTGGGTCCGGTGAGGGAGAAACGAGGGACGGAGGGAATTCCAACATGGCTGCGCCCATGTATCACGTGATCAAAAAAAAAACCAATATGGCTGCGCCCATGTATCACGTGATCAAAAAAAACCCATTATGGCTGCGCCCACGTAAACATAACCTCACTTTTTTCTCGGCGGGGACCAAGATGGCGGCGCCCGTGGCGCGCGCTGGCGGTAAAAATTCCCTAGGGTTCCCCTCACACTACAAAATAATTATTTATATATAATAATAATAATATAGATAAAAATTAAGTAAGACGTTATCTGAGAGTTTCTGAGTGTGGTTGCGGAACACTCGTACTGTGTATGGAACACAGTACCCAGGTTAAGCATTACCGAGGTATAGGAGTCTGTCCAGTCTGAAACTGGTTGTCACTCCACGACCCGATAATGCCCCGTCCCTTGGAAAGTGAATTTTTGAAACCAATTGAAGAATTTAAAATGGAAAGTGAATTTTGAAACCAATTGAAGTTAGAGCTGGAGTTACCTCGGGAGGTATATGTTGAACCTCCCCACGATTAACGCTCGGCACGTGGGACATGTGTGTACTCTGTCGGCACAGGTCCGACAGAGAGTATGACCGCACAGCCGAAGAGCAACCGTGGGAAGATTCACCATACACACAGGACACTCAACTTTACGCGGCTGTGACAGAGGTGTCTCCTCGGCGTCCGGGGGTGGAGGAGTGGTGTTATTACGCCTGGCATCCTCCATTCTTTCCCCAACGGATCGTAGGAAATTCTCCAAGTCCTCACGAAGCTCCCGCCAAGTTTCCGGAGCGAGTCTGATCTGTCGCCTATGGTCGGTATCTAGAAGGATGCGACTGGCCGTCCATTGCAGCTCCCGCATCAGTACTCGGATACCGTAGAGGGCCGCAATACATTCCCGCGCCTCCCAATCACTGACCCTGGGCTAAAACAGAAGAAGAAGAAAAATTACATCACTTGTAAACAAGTCATAATGTACAATTCAAGTAATTCAATATCGCGTACCGTAGGCCGAATTTTTGGGGAGCTCCGGTGACGGGGGTATTGAGGGGGCGTACTCTGACGACGATAGGAACGTAGAGGCAGACTCCGTTGACGAACCGCCGGCCGGTGAGAGGCCTGAGAGGCCATCATGGGGTGGTACAGGGGAGGGCGGGCGAGTCGGAGGAGTGGGTGACGGTGCGACAGAGGGATTCGCCACTTCCACGACCCTGGGCTAAAACAGAAGAAGAAGAAAGATTACATCACTTGTAAACAAGTCATAATGTACAATTCAAGTAATTCAATATCGCGTACCGTAGGCCGAATTTGTGGGAGCTCCGGTGACGGGGGTATTGAGGGGACGTACTCTGGCGACGATAGGAATGTAGAGGCAGACTCCGTTGACGATCCGCCGGTCGGTGAGAGGCCTGAGAGACCATCATGGGGTGGTACCGGGGAGGGCGGGCGAGTCGGAGGAGTGGGTGACGGTGCGACAGAGGCGTCTACGGAACGGCGCCTCTGAGAGGTGTCATAGCTGTTATCGTCACTGCCCGCAGGCAGTGACCATCCCCAAACGGCTGTCCTCTGAACAGCTGCAGACTGTGATTGAGACAGCAATGCAGGCTGCAGTGAGCTGATCTGTACATATACATACACCCTCAGATATGCTATTTATCACACATCCGTAAATTGTACTTTCAATTGATGGAACTAACCCTTTCATCCAGACTAGTTTCATCCCAGACCTCCTGCGGCTCGTTCAGGCGATCCAGCAGTTCCGAAATCTCCCTATCGTGCTCTTGACTCTCCGCCCGGTCAAGAGCCTCGACAAGGTCGGACTCTGCAAACATCTGTAAAACACGAGGAGAATCATCAGTGTACGCCGCTAACCGTTCAAATATCGGTACATAGATGAGAGAATGGTTATTACCTGCCCAAGATCCTCGTCACAGAACTCCATGTAGTCCTCCACACGTCTCTTACAAAAGAAAACAAACAAAACAAACCCATTAGTCATAAATTCCTTAAGGTAGTACATACGTAAAGTGTAACACGTAAAATATCACAGTAAAACTCACAATAGGCCTGAAACGATGAGGAGCCAACGAAAAGACATCCTCTATCACGCAGATAGGTCGCGCCGTCTGCAAATAATACAGAGGATATAAAAATTGAAAAAACCTGTCATATGACGAAAAAAAAACAACATTAGTTTTATTTTACGTACCGTAGTGGGAATGGGTACCGGCTCACTGCGGGGTCTGGCGGAGTTCTAAAACAATATTTATAAGTTATGCGATACATGTGCTAGACAACAACAACAACAACAACAACAACAACAGAAAACAAACACGAAACAAACACTCACTTCCTGACCTCTGCGAGACCACCCGCTCGCCGACCAACCTCCACGCGATGTCGATGGTCGAGCCTGCAAATAATTCTGTATCAGTAATAGATTTCATTAAAGTGTAGGGATAACGGTGTTGGATATAAACGTACCAAGTCTATGGCTCCATCATCGTCCCCTGTCCAACCGTTTGTAGACGTCGTCGAGGGTTGTTCCTAAACATTAATCGAACATTACTAAATATATTAGTAAAACAGTATAACATTTACATGAAATTATTGCATGACTTACGTCTTCACTGCCGGCTGATACCATACTCAGGAGTGCGAGAATCAACAGCAACACTGTAGTGTTCCCGATCCTGGCTCTAGGGGCACAACACAGTACTCCCAGCATGACCACGAACATGGTGGTGGCCATGAGGAAGCAGACTATGGCTAAACGTTCACAGTCGGACATGATAGGAAAGTGCAGGATACACACGCGTCCTCTGCTTATATGCAGCCGGACCGCTTCCTGTCACATGTGCTGGTACAAGGTGACCTTCGTTCCACACCACCCATATGGTCAGGTCTTAGGCGCGTTCTTTTTGTTAACCGAGAGCATCCCCAGTAGGCCTAACCTCTCGGGTGATGAGCCCCAACCATCGCTCATCACAGGTGGTAGCCATTCCATGACAAATTTGCTACCTCCCAACATATTTTTTTGTACCTCACCAATGACAGGACTTCTCAACTCAATGCCGAAACCCTGTCTCTCAGTGAGATACGTTTTATTTTTTATTTTTTTATCCTCGCGAGTGTAACAAGTAACTCTACTCGGAGAAGCCTTTCAATGTAACTCGTAAAACACTCGCAAAGACTTTTTTTTTTTTATTTTTATTTATTTTACAGCATCTAGAGCGAGGTACATACCCCTGGACTTAAGGAGTTTAGGCCTGCCATAGAGGTATCTGTCACACACATACACACACACACAACTGCTCCCGGTCTTACGGAGTTTAGGCCTGCCGTAAGAGCAGTTGAAAGCCCCAGGGCTTACAGGTTTTACGCCTGCCTTAGGAGCTTACCACTCACTCACCCCACCCCGCTCTAGAGCTTTTTTTAAAGCACAAGCATAAGTGAAGTCACTATTATGTTGAGGTAAAATACAGTGAGTATCGGAAACGATAGTCTCCTTACTCTCTACAATATTTCTATAAACTACGTTATTATGAAAGCTGGACAGAAAGTTGACCTTTTCAAGTCCTTTAGTATATACAGTAGCAAAGGGTTTACAAAGAGCGCGTATCAGCTCCTCATCGTACTCTATACCACCCTCCTCCCACTTGATGTTGTGAAAGTGGCGCTCCAGCCACCGAGCGGTTCTGGCCATTTTAGAATTTAACTCCGCTTTATCGTATGGAGGCTTGAATACGATGTGTGCACGAAAGAGATGACTGATTATTACAAACTCTTTTACAATAAATCGATTGTCATTATCTTTAAAAGCGTGAAACTCAACTATCGCCTCCATTTGGCCACCGTTTGAAAAGTTCAATTTCGAGAGACAGCCTGTCAACTATGCGACTAGGGAGGAGGTCACTGTCACTGTTTTCAATTGCGGTTTTAACAGGCTCCTCAATCAAGAACAGATCTCTCAATACGATGTGCATCAGTGGGATGTTGGCAGTGAACTGATCCCACTCGTGCTTGTTAAGAGTTAAAGTATGCTCCCCGTCAAAGAGAAACACGTGCATACGGCCGAAAACATTTGTGACCTTGATATCCTCCCCACCATCCGCCTTTACGTAAAACCTATGTGAGGTCTCCAAGGCTAGACTAACGCTATTGAAGTGTTGTGAAAACTCGTTAAACACATCGAATGACCAATAAACGCAACCCTTTTTACCCTTAAACAGTATTCCGAGAGAGTCACCCCGGTTTTTAACAAAACCCACAATCACACACTTTGAAAGATCACAATCAATAAAGTAAACAGACTTAAGAAAAATTCCCGTTAACGAGTTTATAGGCTCCTTGCGTCTTGGGATCCTCGTAGGCTCCAGGTCCATAGCCGTTGATGGGTCCTCCATGGTCTCGGTCTCGGTCTTGTATGACCGTACCTTCCACAGTACCCCTTATATACTTTAATCCTCCGAATTTAGACCAATCAGAGACGCGCTTATTTTGACCAATGAGATTTTTTAGCAGGTGGTTCTTCCCCCTCCACCTCCTCCTCCCGTTCGTATGTGAGAGGATCTATCAAAAAAGAGACATAAATTTTGTCACAGTCCCTCACATCCCAGACGTCGCGATGGGATGTTAAATTAGCACAGTCGATGGATCTACACCCTTTAAATTTTCCGTCCTTGTACAAGCAAGCGTATACTCCGGCTTTTATACCCTTTTTATACCCTTTCAGCTTCACATCATCCTCTCTGCAAAATCTAACCCTAATTCTGTCAAAACCCGTCACATCATAAAACGCGCTATTAGGTGTGAAATTAGCACAGTCGAGGTATTTACATGTCTTCATCTTGCCGTGCTTCCACAAGGAAGTGTACACTCCGGCTTTTATACCCTGTCTATACCTATTTAGAGCCTGTTTAATAGGATTATCCTCATCATCCGTGTCGTAGGCCTCGGGCTCATCGTTTACCTCAAAACGAACCTCAATTTTGTTAAAGTCCTTAACATCGTAAAAGTCGGTATAGGATGTAAAATTAGTACACTCGAGGTATCCCAATAATTTCCTCTCTTCTTCTTCCTTATAACCGCGAATGTATAAACCGCGCCATCGTTGCGAGAGTGTTCAACACTGGGTAGGTAATGTACATCGGCGTAGGAGTCGCTCAATTTATACCTAACGATCCCCACCACCACCACCACCACCACCACCACCACCACCACCACCACTATTACATCATACGTTTTACGTTACCGGTAAGCAGGGTGTACGCCATGTGGGAGTCATGCAAGAGGAGACAGTATGCCGTCGTGTTTGCCGGAAAATTATTTTTCGCCTCAAATTCCAATCTCACGTCTACCGGTCCCGACTTGATCGAATCGTTCTGTTTAGAACAATCAATCACATAGAGTGGTGCGTGGGACTTGAATTTTTCAAAATCAACGGTAGGCGCTCCCCGGTTCTGATAGTACGAGCTTTGGAATCTTGTAAACATCTCGTAAAAAATGCACAAGTCACCGTGGACATTGCCGTAAGGATAATATTGCGAATTCAAATACAGTCTTACATTTGTCAGGTCACAACGGTCAAAAGAAGACGCATCCTTTTTCAGATCATTTTTTCTTCCTGTCTGAAATGCCAAAACAACGTAGCGGGGTGTCTCAATTTGAGAACTCGTTTTTATAGTCCAACTCTGACGAGTCGTTTGTGGTAAAGAGGGGTATTCGTGGATTTCCCAGGATCGAAACGGCAGGTGAATCAGAGTATCTTTCTCAATAACACGCAATAATTTCAATTTGTAACTGTCGGATACAGTAATGTGTGGAACACGCCAGTAGAGCGAGGTTATTTCAAAGTCGAGGTTAGCCGCATCCGTGCTTTTGACCGCGTTAATGTCGGTAGCCGACCTCAAGATAATCAGTTCCTGTCTGACATTGACCACGATCTTTTTATAATCCTCGGCAAAACCCAGCAACAGTTTTAGAGGCACTGAATATGTAAATTCACTGGCCTGACCGGTTTCACCCGGACCTAGCCAACATGCATTCAAGAGACCAGCCTCCTCCTCTTTCCTGATGGAAATCAGTCCTTTTATTGTACTTGTAATACCTACATTTTTCACCCTGTCAACCTCTATACCGCCGATCTCGTACCTTATATCGTCGAATAAAAATGCAATAGCGTTGTTTATTAATGTAACACTGGCCGCGGCCCCATCCGCCTTCTTGGCACGCACTTTTCCGCTGATGTGTAAACTGCTTTCGAACGGTGCTGTAATTATATCCTGTTGACTGATTGGAATCCTGATTTCGTCGTTATTCTTTAGAGTTGACGAGGCGTACGGTTTGTGAGAGTGAAACTCCCAACCGGTTATCGCCTCATCGTACTCGACGGCCGATTCTATCGATAGCAGAGCCATACTTAAAACCCAGCGATCTAATAAACTTGATGTTCTTAGGTGTTAACACCGCGGTCTTTTGTGATCGAATGAGGGGAACGGTGTACGGCACTTCTCTAAATACTAGGCCCATTGCCGTTTCCTTATGTGTATACGTAACGATAACGGTTCGTTTCTAAAGTTTATCAATTCACCGGTCTGGTCTTTGAGAGAGACAGCTATATTGTTCACCCTACGGACGTTCACAGGTAAATAGATGACTGTGCTCGGTTTCTCGACTATTTTATACCCTGGAGCGACTTTAGGGTAAAACTCATGCAGCACGTGTCCTTCTACACCGTTTTGAAAGGATCCTCGGGCGATATTACACTCAACACGTATCGTGTTTACCGTCATAATACTGACGGGGAGGTCGGACATGTGGACTCTATTAGGCTCGAGCATTTTCGCGGTGAAACCTAGTACAGGATCTAGGGATCCCGATATTTCGAAATGTATCGCTTCGCTGCACGATACTTCGGACCTTAGAGTGTTATTGTTTGCCTTAAGACTGAACGTCACGCCTCCGTCAATGTGCGACTTGATATATTCTTCAATGTTTTCAATTTCGTACGTCCCTTCATCTATTACTATCTCTTTACCGTTTCCGTAGTGAAACTTGTCATTTACACCCTTTTCAATGTTCGGAATTGTATAGTACGTGGACAGGTCAATTAGGCCGATTTCGTACTCCCCATCGCTCAAATCCATTGGTGGAAAGACCTCACAAGATACGTGCGGGGCCACACCGCTAAGTGAAAACATTATTTGCTAGAAACTTCAAACACAAGTGTCCGCAGACTACTGAGTCATCAGACTGTTTACGCTCATAGTTATACTGTACACTGACACCGGACCCAAAGTAAGATACGAGTTCTACCGGCGGTCTCAGATTACCAAAACTGTCAAAGTAGTACACTCTATTTCCTAGTTTCTTATAACAGACCCAGTGCGTTCCTTCACCTCGTGAACTGTCCAGATTTACTATGGCCGACTCGTACAGCCGCGGGGTCTTGGGCAGTGTGTCCCTCATGTATACACCTCGAAAGTTCGGAATATCGAGTAACCTCGCGTAACGGATCAACTCGTGGTTTGTTAGAGGTTTTATCGGTATCGAGATTGTTGTTGTTTTTTTTTTACAACACCTCTTCCTTTTCCTCACCCCACCACCACCTCCCCTCTTTGGGTAAGGTTTCAGGTAGAGACCTCGCCCTTTTGACTTACCCCTCCCTCGCTTTGCCTTTGTTTTTTTCTTTCTCCCACCCCCAAACGCTGTTTTAGCTTTCATGGCCGCAGTCACTGCTAAGGCCGCAGCCTTTTCTCCTACACTAGCGTCTCCTGATTTCACCCTTTGCCAAGCTCTTCTGGCCAATTCTTTGTCGGCCTCTCGCCGGTGTTCCAAATCCGTATATTTCGAGTACGCTATATCGTGGATTCTACAAAATTCGTCCAACTTATTAATACCCTTATCGCCACGTGCAAGTCTCTCAGACAATCGGGTGCCGGGCCCGCAGTACCGAAAACCCCCGGGGAGGTGTAATTCAACTGGTAAAGCGTCAACAGCACGATTTATTATGGTGCCTACAGCGGGCAGTGCGTTTCTCAGCGCGCTGGTCACTATACCTCTGCCCCGCTTGACAGCTCGTTTCACTCTGTTTGATTTACGCTTGTGATTCGCCATTTATATACCGTATCACTTTATACAACTGTTTGAGTAGCGATTCACGCACACAAGTAATCTGCAGTACGTCGAAGATGTCCGCCTCGGATTTCGTGACAGTACCGGTAAACTCGTCAAACTCCAGCACGTAACTGTCTGTTATAAAGTAAATACGACCGTTTATATACCTGAATCCACCCTTTATAGATCCTGGAACACCTGGGAGTACGCTTGAGGTCATCCCTAACATGGTGCCTGTGAGGGTGCATTCGTTCAACTCTACGACAAACTTGTCATCGACAAAGAAGTAGGTCTTACCCATATTACTGTTTAACGCTGCATTGACTTTCTTAATTCTGTTATGTACGATTCTGCTAATGGGTCTTTGATTGGACAGTCTAAGTGACGGGTAATCTATAACGTATAAAGTCCTGTCCACAATCATGAGTACGTCTCCGTCCGGTCTCTGGTACACGGCTGAGACATTATTAAAGTTCGACGGTAAGAACGTCAACCACTCTGTAATTATCAGAGGATTGGTAAACTCTTCACGCGTTCTATGGGCTTCGTTCAGGCTGAGTATCCAAACGTATTTACCGTAAAACGCGTACAGTCTGTTTCTCACTACTAAGAACGTGTTGAGTTTGTGCCGTAAATTACAAATGTCCAATTCTGTAGGTGTAGGCGTGGTAGGCCTAGTGGTAGTTGATGTTGTTGTTGTCGTAGTAGTAGTGGATGTTGTAGTGGATGATGTTGTGGACGTGGAGGAGGAGGAGGAGGAGGGGACAGGCGGTCCGTACAAAACCTGAATTGCAAGCTAATCGTCTCTGTCCAAATCAAATTCGTACAAGTTGTTGATACCCGATGGCGGGTAATAGGACGGAAACATTACGGATCGTAACACAGACGAATGCTGAAGACCGAGAGCATGGCCTATTTCGTGGGACCATCACTGTAAAGAACGAAGTCTTCTCCGGTGCGGGTATATTCATTGTAAAGTCCCAGTCCTCTTCGAAATCAAGGTGTATATCCGATTGGTTCAGCCACGGTCGAGGGAGAAAAGCGTGGCCGAGAACACCGCCCGGACCGTCAAAATCGTAACTGCAAGCGCTTTTAAGGTAGTACGCCACGTGTTTCTTAGGGGAAATCACTACCATTATAGTGGGATTACTGTAACTTCTACGGATTTCGAGAGCAGAGTGCTTGGAGTACAAGGAAAACGCTCTCTCAACGATGTTGGCATACTGGATGCCAGAGCCAATCATGTTCCACGTGACCCGAGTTGAGTTCCATTTAACTAATGGGTTCACGGAAAACGGGGCTATGCCTTCGTCCGAGTTACCGCATCTGGGTGTGTCCATCAGCTTCAGCGTCTCCTCGTTTTCATATCCGGTCACCTGTAGTCCGAACGTCTCCTGAAACCTCGTAATGGCGTCCTTAATATTGTTAGTCAGCGATGTTCCGTTGCTGTTGAGATAGCCGTATTTCTCCAAGTACAACAAAGTTTTATTAGCAGCTATCAGAGGAGCTACACACAGAATTAATACCGAGAACCGCATCTCGCCAGGTTCTAAAGTAAACTGACGGTAAAAATGTCAACAACCTACTTATATCTCGATCTCACCACCCTGCTCACCGGGTCCCTAAAGTATGGGTTGACAATGTTGAACCTGATCCACTCGTCTTTATCGGTTAAGTGTATAGCGTCCAGCGTCGGAGCCAGTAGTTTGTACATACCGTAATAGACTTCGCTCAGTAATCTCACTAGGTAATTCACGGTCACCGCGTCACTCATGTCGGTAGGATCTCTCAGATTAGTGATTTTACCGGTTTGCGCGTTCCAATCTTGCACCGCTCTGGTCATGGCGTGTTTTTGAAAGTATTTGAGATTAACAGCTTCACCCTCGTATAGAGGCTCTTCAATCTCGCTCAGACGTTTATGTCCAAAACTCCAATGCCCGTCTTTGCCCATTTGGGGTATACGACTATCTACATACCATTTAGTCGTAGCGTCCTTAGGCTCGACTGGCCATCCAACGCTGCAGAGTCTGAAATTATTGAAAGTAACGGTAGAATCTCTGATACTCTTGATAGGTGTAAGAGTATGTAGGTGTGACAGAGTGACAGCGTCGTTTAATCCTTCACCATCGCTCAGGTTGATTATTCTTCTCTTTTTAGCGTCTATTATCTCAGTATCGAACGTTAATGTTCTTTTATTTAGCGTTCGCAAGTTAACGGCATCCGCTTCGTTCGTAGGGTTAGCTACGTTAGGTATTCTGTTATTTCTGGCATCGAGTTTATTCACATTTAGTGTCTTGAGCATATACAGGGTCACATCTGTTTTAGTGCCATTTAATTTCTTGTCCAAGGTCTGCAGGTTTATAGCGTCTAGACTCTGCTGGGCGTCGGCCACGTTACATAACCGCTTGCCCTTGATATCGTAATCACCGTCTACCGTTATGCGAAACCCGACCCCAGGAGGGCCTCTTTTACCGGTCTCACCACCGGTGCGACCAAACTTGTCCACGCTCATTTTGAAACTGTAATCTAAGAGAACATCCTTTACTTTTTATACCAATGCTCTATACCTGGAATTTCCTCTACCACGGATGAGTTTCAACTCCCTCAACTCTTCCACGATGTTTATAATTTCGTTTTTATGACCCGTATTACCCGCCTCAGCTGAACCTATTAAAACCTTTAATCTCTCACACAATTCATTCGGATCGTCGTAATACACGGGATCAGGGTTTGACATGTCCTTGAAGCCTTTGACCGAGTAAGCTTTGGGAAATAGTTTTGAAATGACAAGTTCGTATTTTGTCGATTTGTTACGGTTTATGGTACTTTTATAATTGTAACCTCTTTTGTGAGCGTGTGTCCTGTTCAATATATCCTTGTAAGTGACCAAATCAGTTTCATCGTAATGTAACGGTGCGCGTTTAAAGACTAATTCGTACAGACCTTTCGTAGGTTTGTAGTACACATCATCTATGACTATACTGCCGTTACTATCGAAATTTAACACTTTGTTTCCAATGATTAGTGTGCCGTTATCATAGCGTGGTCCGTATATGGAATCAATCTTTCTTTGACTGGGAATGTCCTTCATCAGTGACTTCATGTACTTGACTGTAAGTGCATTTTGGAATGTGTTTTCCACCCATTGTGAAGCCTCTAGTTGTCCTTTAGCGGTGGAAAGGATATCGCTTGCTTCGGGTAAAGGTGTATCACTAGTCTCCAGCACTTCGTCGTCCTGTAAGTAAGCGGGTACTCTCGGAGATGATGTTACAGTGGGAGAGAAGAGTTCCTCTTTTATCTCCTGCTGCTCTTCCTCAGGTTCCATTTTTATATTTTCGGAATTCTTGGTTTTCTTTCGCAGTTCAGACAGGAGTGGTTTGTACTGGTTTTCCAGACGTATCTCGGTAGACAGAGTCCCTTGTTTAAACTCCTTTTACTTTCGCCTGATGGCCGTTCTCAACTTTGATATCTCGGCTGTAAGCTGTTTCTCGTTCCGCTCCATTTTTATCAATGATGTCACCATCTGTCCGTTTAACATTTATATACGCTTTCCTCATTTGCTCAAAAACATGTGATACATCAATACCTCTGCACTCATCGTATCTTGGAACGAAATGAACCTTCACTCTGTCGTCAAATCTTACCTTCTTCTTGTTTGGCTCCATATTGCACACTGACCGTGTCCGTGTTGAGTTGACACTTTTAACTACGGTAGTTCGACTTGTCTGAAAAACATTGCGCGTTTCTTGTGTTTTCTAAGGTAGTGTATAATGTCACCAAGTGACGCTACCGTACCCAGTTTCCTGAAGTAGACTGATCTCGGTATTTGCACTTGCGCTCGTGATCTAAATACAAACGTTCTCTTCCATCCGTCTCTCCACTGCGGGATCTCGGCCACCGTGTACTTGTCATTCTCTACCGTCTTATCCATGTACTCTTTTAACCGAGCGATAGGGTTCCTCACCCTACCGTGTATATGGATCAGGTATGAGTTGAGTAGCCAGAACTCACAAGGATTGGCTCCTGTAAATCTCCTCCACGCCTCAAACTGATCACGGTTTGTAATACTATACACTCCGTCCATCAGACTTATTCCGAACATTTCACAGTACATAGGGACAGTTGGTAAGGCCACCTTTAGAAATTCTGAAGTAAAGAGGCTCTGGCACAGATTATTTACAGCCGCAAACTCTTTGTTTCTCTCGCCTCTCGGTAGTCCACGTGGGACCGGCCCGTACGCCACGTTATAGCTGATGTCGCTGTAGCATTTCGAAGCCAATACTTGTCTGTAGATTGTAATGGGTTTCCTAATAGGTATAGTTCGCTCCGTGAGAATGATGCAACGTGAGGTGTGTGGGACTTTACAAGCGTACTCCAACATCTTTATACAGACTTGGGCAAAGTATATACCGCCGTGTGCGTTTCTCAACGGTACAAGCTTACCGAATTGGTCTGGAAACGGTCTGAATCGGGACAAGAGGTTCTGCGATTCCCGCACAGTACACTTTAACATGTCTTCGTGGTATACAACGAGTTCAAACGGTACACACACCTTTCTCCTGGCTCTTTTTCAAAAATTCTATCCAGATATCGCGGTTATAAAACCGTTTGCTGGACGAAAATCATTAACAGAATTACAGGAGGAATGGTTGCACTGTACTGTCCTTGGCGTTTGTGTCTCCAACACCTTCTATTGAAAAGGAAACCGTGTGGTGGTCGTCTGCTACAGTAATTACCGCAAAATTTTTTCTTGTCCGGGTAGTACCACGTACACAGATTTGAGTTGACTTTGTGGAGTCTCTGGTCCGAGAACCCTCTGATGTCGTTATAAGTGTAGATCCTCACCATTATAGATCTTGAACAAAACTGTCTATACCTACTCGGTACCTCCCTTTATCAATGTCATCGTCCTTGCTAATGACGATAAAACCGTGTTTGTCCTTCCACGCCATACTGCACAACTGTTTGAATTTTTCAAATCTCATATCGGTATTGACGTGATCACTGTAAGCGTGGTGTAGGTTCATATCATCCTGTTTGAAGAGTATTATGAAATTTGCATTGTCTCTGACCAGCTGTTTTCGGTACGTGACTGTAGGTTTGACCGAGATAGAATGTATCTACGTTCTTGTGCCTCCCCATAGCAAAGTAACTGCGGATATTGCCGTGTTTTTCGCAAGCTATATCGTCAAAAATCATCAAAGAGTTTTCCTTAGCCTCGTCCGGTTTAATGACCAGGGAGCTATCGTCGTACGCGAAATACCCTACTTCCTTCGGTATCATTTTAGCCAGTAATTGATACTTTGGTTTGTACAATGACTTTGAAAATACGTACACATTCTCGAATCGTAATCCGTTCGGATCGGTGATCAGATTGAATAACACGTTTGTTTTACCACAGTTTGAAGGACCTACAATTAAACCTCTTATCGAGTCTGGTAAAAGCGGACCGTTTTTGTTTTTGCGACTTAAACCGCTACCTATATACTCGTCCATGTTGTGGACGTTAAACGTCGTGGCTTGCTTTACGAGCTTCATTTTGGTAATGACGGTTCCACGGTATTGCATCATGTTTTATAATTTACTTTCTTTTTTTTTAGGTTTAATAATATCTTTGGAGTTTACCCAGCTATTGTGAGTATCGTCAAAACCACGCCACCGCACCAAGACCTTGGAGCCTTTCCGCCGGAGTACTTTATCAACGAGATAGGCATTTCCTGTTGCGGTTCTTATCAGTTCCTGTTCATAGAAACCGCCTTGCAAAATATCACCTCTTATGTCTTGTAATATATACGTTACAGGTTTTTGTAGGTTTTATCGCAAATATTGTAAATATTTCATTTGACCAGTTGGGTAGATATCCTTTTTTAAATACACCTTTGTATTTGCTAATTCTAACCTGATCGCTTACACGGAATTTGGGATTTTTTGTTTTAACCACTTTATTATGTTTATTTATGCGGGCGAGAATCTGTTTTACGTGTTTTCGTCTAACATCTTTTGGTTTCATACCGATTGTCCTGTGCACACTACTGTTGTACTCCTTGACTATGTCTGGTAAAATACTTAACCACTCGTAGCTACCGTGTGCCGTAAATCTCTCGTAACATTTTTTCTTTCAGGGTTCTGTTTAGACGTTCCACAATAGAACTTTTCAAATGTGATTGGGTAGAGTAATGGTTAATGCTGTGTTTGTTTAAAAGTTTTTTAACGTGACTGTTGTACCATTCTTTACCGTGGTCCGTTTGAAAGTTTTTCATCTTGTGTTTAGACAGTATAGATTCTAGTGCATGCACGACTTCAGCGCCGGTCTTGTTCTTTATAGGAACGGCAAACGCAAATTTTGAGAAACAGTTTAGCATCGTCAGTATATACTTGTAACCTCTGTTTACTCTCGAGTAAGGTATCATCTCTACAAGGTCGGCTTGATACAGGTCGTTAATTCCTTTCAGCGTAACCCTGCGTCTGGGGTAGTTACGCCTAGCCGGTTTGTGCAGTTCTTTCGCTATCGCGTCCATTTTGTAAATGAAGAAAAAATAATCTGTATACCGGTATTTATATTCGTCTAAGTGGTGTGGTTTGGAACACCCACATCGAACACTAGCATGCTCGATGCCCAGGTTAAACAGTATTTGATTTTGAGGACCAGTCCAGAAGTAACTGGTTGTCGCCCGGTGATCAAATACTGTCCCATCCCTTGTTGCTTAGACAATGGAATGATCGCACATGCAACGCCCGGTCGTATAGTAAAAGAGGTGAGTTTTACACAATGCGCACTCCCATAAACTACGCATTGTGTAAAATGTATCTTCCGTGAAGTAATACGTGGACGTCAATCCTTCTTGCCAAAGAACAGCTGAAAGGTCACGAGCACACATATGACAAAGTCTGCGTAGTCTGCGTCCGTCGTAAACTTCTTTGTATCTGACTACCAATTCAAAGCAGTATTCGCGATGTTTAGATTTAATTTCCCGACGGATGGATTCGGGGATCTGGATATGTCGTAAGAAGTCAATACGGTGTCGGGCAATTTGCCGTAGACAAAGATCATAGAGGCTCTTTGGGTTCCACGTCATGATTGAGAATGAAGTGCTCTCCCACTACCACCACCACTGTCTCCACGATTACTCTCCCACCACCACCGACTCCCCCACTGAGACCTCACACTTTGCACAAATATAAGTGTTTACAAGAGTATTTACAATTTTACAGTGATATCAACACTATATACAAGTTTATACATTTTTAATCTGTATATCACCGGTATTTATATTCGTCTAAGTGGTGTGGTTTGGAACACCCACATCGAACACTCGCATGCTCGATGCCCAGGTTAAACAGTATTTGATTTTGAGGGCCAATCCAGAAGTAACTGGTTGTCGCCCTGTGATCAAATACTGTCCCATCCCTTGTTGCTTAGACGGTTTAGCGGAGGCAGTTGCATTTAACTCTCCACGCATTTTTTAGCAGAGACCTTCTGCAAGTCCTACAGCGTAATGTCCTGTCTATATGTTCAATATCATCGCTAGATAGCGAAAAGTAATATACATGTTCCGTATGGATCAAAACTTCCGGCTCTAGCGCAAGGTTTCTTTCCGTACCGAGAAGGTAACTGTTGGGGGTCATACGGTATCTTATCAAATGGATAATGGAGGCGTTGGGGCGTAGACTTTCAAAATACATCCGGAAGTAAGGTTCTATAGCCAGACCTGTGATGGCACACGTTAGGTCGCAGTAAGAGTGTGAACCTCCAAGTGGTGTGTACAGTACACACTCAGCACTGAGGCAGTCATATTTACCGTGCTCCTCCATGAGAGCGTCCATGACCGTTCGTGGTACCTCTAAATTCATAAGGGCACGGAAGTCATTACGGAACTGCTTGACCACGGTTTTTTTAGCGAGGTCAAACAGGGAGCGTGGTTGGAATGGTCTAGACTCGGCCATGGTTTGAGTTAGAATGAAACACTCGCACCTCCCCGGCGACATTGACTTGAGGTCATGTGACCTCTCCCTTCCATAAAGCTCTCGCGTTCTGTAACGCAGTCAGTCAGTTACAATGTTGGCAACGGTGCTGGTGGTATTATGGCAGTACCTCGCCAAGGAGCTACCGCCTCCTCCGCCACCGCCTCCTCCGCCACCGCCTCCACCGCCACCGCCTCCTCCGCCACCGCCTCCTCCGCCACCGCCTCCTCCGCCGACCGCTAAAGGTACGTAATACTTGTTTCAAAAGTTTACTAATGATTTTCAATCAGATAGATACTCAGAGTATCGGATTTTTTTCAGCATCAGGGTCTCGTGTCCCTTTCGAGGGACCTATAGGGTGGTACTCCGACGAAGAGGAGGACAATGCAATGTTCTTGAAATACTTGGAGGCTGTAGGTAAGTCCTTAAGATAGTCTCTCTCTAGGTCAGGCCGTGCCAGTGGGGTACCTCCAGGGGTTCTGTCGTACGCACAACATTCAGGTTCCAGGGCTTACAGAGTTTAGGCCTGCCTTAGAGACCTTCATTCGTGACCCCAGGGCTTACGGGTTTTACGGCGGCCTTAGAGGTCTCATTCACACACAACATTCAGGTTTACGGGCTGTTAGGCCGCGCCAGTGACCTTCATTCGTGACCCCAGGGCTTACAGGTTTTACGCCGGCCTTAGAGGTCTCATTCACTCGCGCTTCCAGAACCCCTGAAGCTGTCCGGGGCATAGCCTTGTCATATGCAAGTCTTTAAAAATCAATATATGGAACAGGACTCACGCTTGCGATTGGTGACGGTGATAGTGGGGAGTATGAGGCTCGTGCGTCTTTATAAGTCAGTCAGTTAGTTAGTTAGTGTCAACATGTCAGATGAACAAAGAGTTATTACCTTGACTTTGAAAAAGTTCACTGATATGCGGAAGGCGGGTCTGTGAACTTACGGAGGATCGGAGGAGTGTACTTAGAATAGCAGAGGAGATGCGAGCGAATCGACTAATGGGATCAGAGTGTAGTTACTTGTAAGTTTTTAGCCTTTTACTGTAACCGAATGGTAGAGTTTCATACTTACCTTCGTGTTTGCGTTTTGGTCCAGTCACTTTAAAACATTTTAGTCTCTTCTACGGTAATTATGTTTCTGTCTTTAGTACGCCTAATGCGGTTCTCAGTGATCTCTAATGATTGCTTGCTTTCAGAAAGTACCATTTCTTTTAATTTTGAAAAATTTAGTTTTTCACTAGTTTTTAAATTTAGTTTAAGGCCTTTTATTTTACAAACTTCAACTAGTGCGTTTTTATTTGTTGACCAAACAAGATAGGCATAAGTCTTGGGGCCTCCGGAAACAAATTCTACTATGTATGACCCTGGACCATAGTCAACCAACTCGTCGGTCATTTCGCCCAAGTAGTCCCCTGTGGGGACACTGTACAAACCTTCCTTACGTATGTACAATACACTATCGGTATCATAGTAAAGTACTTGTTTGCCTATTCGATCTAAGTAACTGTACAGCTTAAGTCTAGCGTGTGCGGTGGTGAAGGCCGCGAGCACAACGTTTACGGTTCGCAGGGATTCACCGACTTCGTCTATGTTCTGCCAGTTAACAAGGAGGACCTCTTCGTTAATTTCTTGAATGGCGTTTACTTGTGTCCCGGGACTTGTTAGTAATTTAAAAAACTCGTCGGGTTCTCTAATGATGGAAGTTTTAGTTTGGTTCTCCCTCTGTCCGAATTTTCCCCAGAAAGAATTTAGCATCAATTTTGCGAGAGAGCGAAGACCCCCGTTTTTTTCAACTTTTGGAAGGGTCAAGTCTGACACCTTCGTGCTCGTAATAATTTTGAATATACACGGCTTTATCCTCTTCTGTGAGGCACCAGGAGGGGTAGCCTGATGCCTCCTGTTTAATTTTTAGAAACTTATTTACAAAATCCGTAAAAAGGCCACCGTCTTCGTAAGTAATAATTTTATAATCCCAAAGCTCGTACATTTCTAAAATTTTGTATCCTTTTTCTACAGCCTTGCGTATTTCCTGCATTGTCCATGTCCCTGTCAATGCTCTTTCTTCGGTGCTATGATTACAGTCCGTGTTTAGCATTTCTAGACCACATGTACGGCATAAAACAAACATTAATTTACCATTCATACGTGTAGGGAGGACGGGGTGGTACAAATTTAGCGGAGGCGATACTTTACATTTTAGGAGTCCTTCGGCCTCCATGCCTCTTTCTCTACACTCCTTGTCACCTACAAAGATTTTTGGATGGGATAAAACATAAGGCAAAAACTTATTGACAAACGGGTACAAGGAGCAAACGTCTACATACTGAATTGTTTCCCCGTCCTCGCACTTGTGGAAGGTTTTAGCATTACCTGTCCTTCCCCCGAAGAAGGCATCTCTGGGATTGAGTGGGAGTGTGTTTAGAATGGGGAGAGAATTTAGATAATCCAATTTTTGTTCTTTCTTTATTTTATTGAATTCACACTCCCACATTTCAATAACTTCGTATCCGGAATTTTGGAGTTTATCTATTTTGGATTTGGTTCTCTCGAACCTTAAGTGCAGGGAGTCTGAGGGATCATCGGGCAAGGATGCTTCCCTATCGTATCTGAAACATTTAGGACACCCGTGGAAATAACAGCCCTGAAATTCGTATACGCGCTCCCCGTCAAAACCGTCTACTTTCATACCGTCAATTTTTACTTCTCTTTCCCGTCCTGCGTGTTGGATCCTAATACCGCGTTGGTCTTCCTCCCAAGTAAGCCATTGTAAAGCAATAGGCGATTGGTTATCAACCATACGGTATCCGTTCTTTGGGACTAGACCAATAGTGTTGGCTTTGAGAAAATTCCGTCTAAAAACCAAATTACAGGCGCTGGCTATGGTGACGGCTTCCATGAACGGGTCTACGTTACATTCTTTCAAAAACATGTTTCTAAACTTAATACACGCTTGCGCCAGTATCTCCACATCGGAGATACAGTACTCGACCATCTCTTTTTGAAAGTCAAAAACTACATTTTGTTTAAGTTGATCGTTGTGCCAATTTTCAAAATCTTTGTAAGACTTCTCAAACATTGATTCAGGGCAATAGTACTCCTTGGGTGGTATGGGGCCTACATAATTTTGGTTTGCCAAAGTGTTGAAAAGATGAGGGAAGTAACCCTTCTTCTTCTCCGGGGGGAGATCAAAGGCTTTGGGTAGTGCAGAGAGGGCCATGGGGAAATAATTTAGCGAATCGATAAATCGCACATTGTCTAACTCCATAAGTATCACTTTAGTGCCACGCATAATTAGCTCTGGAGTGAATTTTGTTTGTTCGAGAACGTACTTTAACAGAAATTGAAAGTCGAAACCCTGACCGTTATGAGCCATTACACATACGTTTTTAAAACTTTTCCTAACATCCATTACATAATCCATGAATCTTACTACAGGGTCTTGTCTAAACACACGAGTGCGGGAGGTACAATTTTGGCAATTTTCCCCACCAATGCATTTCCAACAAAATTGTTGAGAAACACAAAGGTTAACTTTATGAACTCTAGATTCTTCCGTTAAAATTTCATCTTGACGGGTCTCAAAATCAAAGAAAATGAAAAGAAAGTCTTTGGTTTTTGGGTTTTTGGTTTGTTTGTGTCGACCCGCATGTAACATTGATGGTTCGGGGGCATGAAATCGTTACAAATTTTGCAAAAGACTTCACCGCACACATGTTTTGACTTACGACTGTTGAGAAATACAAGCCTTTGGCACTGTAAACATTTTTTGACAGACTTGCATCGTTGACTCTTGTGGGCTGCGAAACAGATCTGATTTTTCATGGTCATGTTACAGTCAGGGCATAAAATTCCCCCATGCTCCTCTTTACACGGTGGAGAAACGGTTTGACACGCAGCACAGATATTTGAACATCTGTGTAAACCTTTGTGGTCATAAGGGACATGGCATGCTTCGCAGAAAAAATGGCACGCAAAAGCTGCAGTTAGGCTAGTTATTACATTGTAGTGACCCCTATGGTACAACAAGTTTATTTTGTACTGAGCATCGGAGTTAGTACCTGAAAAATAAACATCTCGGCCTTTACTGTTGTAGTTATAAACTGTAATATTATACTTTTTCAGGTGGTCTTGAAATTTATTAAGTTCGGGGATCCCCGCTCCCTGTTCAGGCATTTGGACCCCGGCTTTCGCCATCAATTTTTCCGCCTTTGTTGTTTGTCTCTGACATCTGTCTTTTTTTATCGATTCATACTCGGGATCTTTTTTAACGTTAGCCTTGGCCACTACCAGCGCACGCGTTAGACACAGATTATCGCTATTCTTAATGACTACGATACCTCTACGTGCTTTACATTCTTCTTTAAAGTTATTATAAAAACCTGGTCTTACTCTACCACTACCTACAGGAAGGTTAATTCTAGTACACTCTACTCTAAACGTATCAGCTGACTTTACGGATTCGGCATTACTTTGAATTATCCCACCAAAAATTTCGAATAAAACATCACTTTTGACTTGATGAACCGGCCGAAACGCTACATAACCCGGCTCTTTGGTTTTCAAATTTAAACTGTGAAGAGTGAAGCCGAGATAGTCGGATTCTGAACAATTCGCTTTCATTTCATCGACTAATTTGGAAAATCCGGTTTTTATCCAGTCAATTTCACTTACGTTATCTGGTACTGTATTAAATTTGAAGGTGGTCTTGGTACCGTAAACTCTGTATCTTTTTACATACGTCTCGTATTTTCCTAGTACTTTTACAGGATCCAGTTCCCTACGAGACTCTGGGTCCACTTCAATAGGTTGAGATTCCATTGCAACAGTAATATATTAAAAAATAATATCTAGATAGGTAATGTTTTATTTATTTATTTTATATTTATATTAGTAATTAGCGAGGTTTTCTTGTCTTGATAATTTTACACAATGTTGTGCAATATCAAGGAACAGAGCGACATAGGTCTTACCTCTTTGACGTTCACCTCCAGACTGGCGAGACAGGGAAATCTCTGCCGACTGTGTAGAACACCGACCAATCAGAGTGCTTGGCGGCTATTTTAGACCAATCAGAGACGCGTTTATTCCGGCCAATAGGAAGTTTGCGGTTGCAGTCGTTACATGTCTGGTTTTTTTTTACAGGTAACCGCAAGGGACCCGGAGGCTGACCACGGTGACCACTGATTATGTAGCAATAAATAGCTTATCTTTACTGAGTCGTTTTATTTGAAATCCCCGCCGAGAAAAAAGTGAGGTTATGTTTACGTGGGCGCAGCCATAATGGGTTTTTTTTGATCACGTGATACATGGGCGCAGCCATATTGGTTTTTTTTTGATCACGTGATACATGGGCGCAGCCATGTTGGAATTCCCTCCGTCCCTCGTTTCTTCTCCCTCACCGGACCCAACAAATCACCGATTTTACCGAAAAACAACGATTTTGACACCCAAAATCACCGATTTTAACGAAAAACCACCGATTTTGACACCCCAAATCACCCCAAAACACTAGGATAAGAGTGTGAGGAGGGAATTTCTCCCGCGCATGAGGGAATTTCTCCCGCACATGAGGGAATTTCTCCCGCAGGGGGCGGAGCTTAGCCGCCATCTTGGATCACGTGACCCCCTCTCGACCAATCAGAGCCCTGTCCGCAAGGGGCGCTAGGTCTACTGGCGGCTTGCATCACCTTTCTATAAATGTTTTTATAATTTTAGAAATATATTTTGAATTCATCGTTTTTTTTTTTCTGAGTAATATTTCAGTTTATCTCTCAAAACAAAAATTATTTTGTGATCTATTTGTTACTTACCCTTTTGGGACAAGCTTTGATTTTTTTTTGACCATAACATACACTAAGATGATAATTCAAACAATTTTAATTAATTCAATTTAATAAAACTTAATAATTCAAACACTGAAAAATCGTATACTGCTGCTCGTATACTGCACAAAGCATAAATAAACAACATCTAGTTCGAGCATTCAGCATTTTTTAAAGCAAACATAAAATTGTAGATTAAATTGTAAACCAGCTAATGACGAGTACAAATACACGATCATATACTGTAACAGTAACACATATATCTAAATGAAATGATAATAAACTTGGGATCTAGTATTTAGCTCGAGCAATACACTTTTATGTAATATTAAAACACGATATCAGTGATGATAGCATTTATTGATGATATTGGAATCAGTAGGAAAATCACATTTTAAGTTTCAAGTATTAATGTTATTGTACTAACTCAATAGATTTTGTTTAATTTGTCAGTAAGTTATACAGGTAGTTCTTCGGGATATCTCAAAGTTCTCGGGGAGCAGTACTCCCTTTATTGATGATATTTGAATCAGTAGGAAAATCACATTTTAAGTTTCAAGTATTAATGTTATTGTGCTAACTCAATAGATTTTGTTTAATTTGTCAGTAAGTTATACAGGTAGTTCTTAGGGATATCTCAAAGTTCTCGGGGAGCAGTACTCCCTTTATTGATGATATTTGAATCAGTAGGAAAATCACATTTTAAGTTTCAAGTATTAAGGTTATTGTACTAACTCAATAGGTTTTGTTTAATTTGTCAGTAAGTTATACAGGTAGTTCTTCGGGATATCTCAAAGTTCTCGGGCAGGAGTACTCCCTTTATTGGCAATTCCGATCTACCGATCACGTATATACTTTTATTCAACAGTTTCGTTTAGTTTGTTATGTTCCTCCAACAGACGCGGACATTGGGGTGTGATACTTGTCACATTGGAATGCAAGTAGATTAGCAATGAATACGTCTGCTAGTGTATTAGCTGCTTCTATGAAGCTCAAATATATTCATATTCCAATTCAGGTCTAAAAAGTGTAATTTTGCATTGTATTTACAGTTTAACACTGTGTTTTGGTATGGTTTATAGTATTAAAAAATGTTTAGTGCAGTACTATATCTAATAATTACTGATAATAATGGAGCTAACAATATAGGTGTATTGTAAATTTTATAAATTCATGTATAAGTTGAAAATCAATATAAACTCTCTCGGTAAAACCTTCAAAAGCGAAGTGCTTAATTTGTTCTGTCCAGAAAACCACAAGGTCAGAATAGTCTGCTGAAACACTCATCCTACTGTGTTTTATTATCTCCTTAGGTAACCAACGATGTTGTGTTTGAGTAAAACCCTATCATTCAGACTGGTCTCAAATAAAACGTTGTTCCTGAATCACACAGTCAGAATAGTCTGCTGAAACACTCATCCTACTGTGTTTTATTATCTCCTTAGGTAGCCAACGATGTTGTGTTTGAGTAAAACCCTATCATTCAGACTAGTCTCAAATAAAACGTTGTTCCTGAATCACACAGTCAGAATAGTCTGCTGAAACACTCATCCTACTGTGTTTTATTATCTCCTTAGGTAGCCAACGATGTTGTGTTTGAGTAAAACCCTATCATTCAGACTAGTCTCAAATAAAACGTTGTTCCTGAACCACACAGTCAGAATAGTCTGCTGAAACACTCATCCTACTTTGTTTTATTATCTCCTTAGGTAGCCAACGATGTTTTGTTTGAGCAAAACCCTATCATTCAGACTAGTCTCAAATAAAACGTTGTTCCTGAACCACACAGTCAGAATAGTCTGCTGAAACACTCATCCTACTTTGTTTTATTATCTCCTTAGGTAGCCAACGATGTTGTGTTTGAGTAAAACCCTATCATTCAGACTAGTCTCAAATAAAACGTTGTTCCTGAACCACACAGTCAGAATAGTCTGCTGAAACACTCATCCTACTTTGTTTTATTATCTCCTTAGGTAGCCAACGATGTTGTGTTTGAGTAAAACCCTATCATTCAGACTAGTCCTCAAATAAAAACGTTGTTCCTGAACCACACAGTCAGAATAGTCTGCTGAAACACTCATCCTACTTTGTTTTATTATCTCCTTAGGTAGCCAACGATGTTGTGTTTGAGTAAAACCCTATCATTCAGACTAGTCTCAAATAAAACGTTGTTCCTGAACCACACAGTCAGAATAGTCTGCTGAAACACTCATCCTACTTTGTTTTATTATCTCCTTAGGTAGCCAACGATGTTGTGTTTGAGTAAAACCCTATCATTCAGACTAGTCTCAAATAAAACGTTGTTCCTGAACCACACAGTCAGAATAGTCTGCTGAAACACTCATCCTACTTTGTTTTATTATCTCCTTAGGTAGCCAACGATGTTGTGTTTGAGTAAAACCCTATCATTCAGACTACTCTCAAATAAAACGTTGGTCCTGAACCACACAGTCAGAATAGTCTGCTGAAACACTCATCCTACTGTGTTTTATTATCTCCTTAGGTAGCCAACGATGTCGTGTTTGAGTAAAACCCTATCATTCAGACTAGTCTCAAATAAAACGTTGTTCCTGAACCACACAGTCAGAATAGTCTGCTGAAACACTCATCCTACTTTGTTTTATTATCTCCTTAGGTAGCCAACGATGTTTTGTTTGAGCAAAACCCTATCATTCAGACTAGTCTCAAATAAAACGTTGTTCCTGAACCACACAGTCAGAATAGTCTGCTGAAACACTCATCCTACTGTGTTTTATTATCTCCTTAGGTAGCCAACGATGTTGTGTTTGAGTAAAACCCTATCATTCAGACTACTCTCAAATAAAACGTTGGTCCTGAACCACACAGTCAGAATAGTCTGCTGAAACAACATCCTACTGTGTTTTATTATCTCCTTAGGTAGCCAACGATGTTGTGTTTGAGTAAAACCCTATCATTCAGACTAGTCTCAAATAAAACGTTGTTCCTGAACCACACAGTCAGAATAGTCTGCTGAAACACTCATCCTACTTTGTTTTATTATCTCCTTAGGTAGCCAACGATGTTTTGTTTGAGCAAAACCCTGTCATTCAGACTAGTCTCAAATAAAACGTTGTTCCTGAACCACACAGTCAGAATAGTCTGCTGAAACACTCATCCTACTGTGTTTTATTATCTCCTTAGGTAGCCAACGATGTTGTGTTTGAGTAAAACCCTATCATTCAGACTACTCTCAAATAAAACGTTGGTCCTGAACCACACAGTCAGAATAGTCTGCTGAAACAACATCCTACTGTGTTTTATTATCTCCTTAGGTAGCCAACGATGTTGTGTTTGAGTAAAACCCTATCATTCAGACTAGTCTCAAATAAAACGTTGTTCCTGAAGCCAATACAGTATAATGTGTAAGAATGAGCTAATACAGAGCTATTATATGTTATTATACATCCCACAATACCGTATAGTATGTTCCAGTTTACAAACACATCTATTTCAGTTCAAGTACAAGTTGCGAATCAATATAAAGTCTCTCGGTAAACCTTCAAAAGTGAAGTGTTTACTTTTTTCTTTCCAGAAAATTCACACAGCCATAATAGTCTGCTCAAACATTCTCCCAACTGTGTTTAATTCTATGTAAACGTATATGTATTTCAGTAGAAGTACAAGTTGAGAATCAATATGATCTCCCCTTTACAGACTTTAACAATTTATTACGCGTTAAAACTAATATTTTTAGATCCAAATATGTGTTGCTTAATAAACACCAAAATCCAAGATGATTTCTGGAGAAAATCTATTGCAAATTTGAAAAAGCATATTCACTTGACAGCTAAAATAGTAATTTTACTTAAATATATAAAAATATGCAAATAATTTAAAAGTACATATTATATAAAATATATCATTTAAGAAGAAGTTAAAAACTGTTTTATTAAACTAATTAAAGAAAAACAGAGTACAGCCAAAACCATGCGATTTAACACGAATTACCCGTTAATGGCAAGTCTAAGGACAATGTTATTCTACGGTCTTAAAGACACTCTTTATTTAAATGAGCATTTTAATTATATTTAATAGAACCGCTTTGAACTGAAATCAGTATTTTATGTAATTCATTTATTATTCATTATTATAAAGCAATGTTGCAAACTCTGTTCAACTGAACAGAACATAACATAACTATAACGCTAAGTAATATATTATTCCTGAAATACTCAGGTAATGTCAGACACTTCTCTATAAAAGAAATTTTACTTCGTATAATAATATACATTCAAAACGGCTTGAGAATATAAATACAATGAATTGAAGCACATTTTGACCTTGACTAAATCGTGTCTGAACACGATTGCACGATTGAGTTGTCCGATACATTATATAAAAGTTTTGTATCTGCAGATTTATTAGTACCAGAGATAAAATATTTGTATATGATAGCTAGCGGCTAAATAACACATTTCTCGAACTACTTTTACAGAATATTTTTGTTTTAAATCATGACTAATATCAGCCTCAGTAGTTTTTACACACTTTTTACCACGGTCTGGTACATTTAGATAGTTGCTATGTACCTGCAACTTAACATGTTCATTGTTTCTAATCTGATATGTTGAACCCTAAAAACCTACAGTGTCGTCAATTCAACGAGGCTACCATTGGGATCTCAGGAAGTATTAGTTTTACAGCTAACTTAAAATTGGGAACGTTGCCTTATTTTATATCCTTATCATAATTGCGTAGATAAAATGTCACAATTCAGTCACCATTGACCAAAATTGCAGTTAACTTTAATATTTCTTATTTAATAGTAAAGTTTACTACTTTGGAAAATAATGCTAATTACTTATATTTTATATTTACTTACAGACCTTTACAAAACTGGTGCAAATAAAGTTTTTTTTACGGATACCAAGTGGAGGTACACATTGTCTTTTTACAAGTGCTTAGGCAATTAAAAGCCCAAACAATAAAACGTATCATTTACAATAAATTGTTCCTCGGATTGCAGGCCACTTTTTAGAATTTTTACCTTTACTTTAAATATTTGCAAAATACATGTTTGTTATAAAATCTTGTACATTTTGTCAATATAACGTGGAGATGAAATATTTTATGGTATGAAACATTATGCATAAACCATAAAAGAAAACTACTACACTAACTTTTGTCAGTGGTGAGACTGTCCCTGATGGATTATGATAATATTATAAATATTGGAATATGACATAGTCGATGTATTCTTCATTTTATCTAGTTTCAGAAAATACATAATGTTACCAAGGTTCTCTTAGATAAACTATATATATGTCGCAAAAATCACAATAAATCTAATACATAAAAGGATAAATGTGTTACTATGGGTACGATTATTAACAAAAATGTTCAAGTAGTTCTTAAGCTTAATGTTTCCAAAATATTGTAAAATATATCATAGAATAGCTTCAACCAAAGCTATAACAAGCTATAAACCGACATAAAAGCCATACCCATGATTTTTACCCATGATTTACTAATTCTAAAAATTGCTAGATAAAGACAATCTTTCTGGAAATTGTTATGACGTCACTGTGACAAATGTTGCCAAAACTATAAATCACCATTGAAATCAGCAATTCTTTCTGTTTTATTGGTATATAAATAGTGGTGGCATTGTTGATTTATGTACTATATGAAAATTATAATGTCGATTGCCAGTTCTAGGGTAAAAAATGTTGTAAAACATGTAAAAAAATGCACTAGAGGCTGAATTAATTCTTAACGTATTCAAAGTGTTACGGCCCGTTCGAGGTTTAAACTACAGGATTCAGATATGTCGGGAGAACAACGCAATCCACTTTGAACGTCCTTTAATGTTATTTTGCTATTGCTATTGTTATTTTTTCTATTCATCAAGTATCAGAAAACACTTGATTTTGGTTAGAGTTCATATCACAAGTGTGAAAATAAAAGCAGTAAAACCACTGTTTGTATACACTTTAGAACGCCATTTTGAAAAAATAAACAACAATTTTGCTTCATTAAAATGTTTTAGGTGAATAAATGTTTGAAATAATGTACACCATGATGTGTGCTTGCATTTAAAAGTTTTGTTATTTGAACATGGGACTGTTTGTTTGTGGCACATTCAGTATTTTAAAGGGTTGAACCTGTTTGAAAAGTGCATATTGCTGCAGAGAATTCCTTACATCTGTTGCTACAAATAACTATTTTTGTGTGTACCTAGCTATATATTGTAATGTTTGTTATTTGAACATGGGACTGTTTGTTTGTGACACATTCAGTATTTTAAAGGGTTGAACCTGTTTGAAATGTGCTTATTGCTACAGAGAATTCCTTACATCTGTTGCTACAAATAACTATTTTTGTGTGTACCTAGCTATATATTGTAATGTTTGTTATTTGAACATGGGACTGTTTGTTTTGTGACACATTCAGTATTTTAAAGGGTTGAACCTGTTTGAAATGTGCTTATTGCTACAGAGAATTCCTTACATCTGTTGCTACAAATAACTATTTTTGTGTGTACCTAGCTATATATTGTAATGTTTGTTATTTGAACATGGGACTGTTTGTTTGTGACACATTCAGTATTTTAAAGGGTTGAACCTGTTTGAAATGTGCTTATTGCTACAGAGAATTCCTTACATCTGTTGCTACAAATAACTATTTTTGTGTGTACCTAGCTATATATTGTAATGTTTGTTATTTGAACATGGGACTGTTTGTTTGTGACACATTCAGTATTTTAAAGGGTTGAACCTGTTTGAAATGTGCTTATTGCTACAGAGAATTCCTTACATCTGTTGCTACAAATAACTATTTTTGTGTGTACCTAGCTATATATTGTAATGTTTGTTATTTGAACATGGGACTGTTTGTTTGTGGGACATTCAGTATTTTCAAGCGTTGAACCTGTTTGAAACGTGCATATTGCTACAGAGAATTCCTTACATCTGTTGCTACAAATAACTATTTTTGTGTGTACCTAGCTATATATTGTAATGTTTGTTATTTGAACATGGGACTGTTTGTTTGTGGGACATTCAGTATTTTCAAGCGTTGAACCTGTTTGAAACGTGCATATTGCTACAGATAATTCCTTACATATGTTGCTACAAATAACTATTTTTGTGTGTACCTCTATATGTTTGATCCCAATCAAAGGTAAACATTTATCGTTGGCGATTGGCCAAGAATTCCTAAACTCTATAAATAATTTCTTATGTACATGTAGATAATTTTATTTATAAATGTACTATATTAATATAATTTTTATTTTATTGCTTACATTAGGCAACAGAAAGCGTTGTATAGTACAATACTCTACTTATACTTCACGGAGAGGCGCTCTCAGGGTTGCCTGCGCATACCGCACCGTCTCCGAAGCAGCAGTATTGGTAATTGCAGGAGCTGCGCCTATCGACTTATTGGCGTTTGAGAGAGCCAAGCTCTACAACGCTAAAGAAAATTGTGACAACTACACGGAGGCAAAAACAAGAATAAAAAACGAGACGCAACAAGAGTGGCAGAACCGATGGACGTCGGGGGAGACAGGCAGATGGACGGAGCGCCTCATTCCGAACATCGATGTCTGGGTCTCTCGGAAGCACGGGGACACGGACTTTTTCCTGGCCCAGTTATTGACGGGACACGGGCAGTTCAATGCTTATCTTTCCAAGATAGGCCTGCACACCACACCGACGTGCAAATACTGCCCTGACAAAATTGACAACGTTGAACACACATTCTTCGAGTGTGCTCGGTGGATTGACTGTAGAAGCACCACTGAAGAGATCATAGGCACCAGGCTCTCCCCCTCAAGCCTGGTGGCCTATATGATCAAAAAAGAAGAAAATTGGTCAGCTGTTGAAGCTTACGCACAGCGCCTCCTGAAAGCTAAAATTGCAGAAAGGGACCAGTAACCTGGAGTAGGCGTTGCAAGACGCAGCACGGACTGGATTGATTTAATGCTAACGCGGTTCCAATCCAGTCCCCCCGTACCATCTATGGGGGGAGGGGAGAGGAATGTTTTTTTTAGTGGGTAGGTCTGCCAGTCTGGCAGGAATCCCACACTACCGCCACGTATATCTGCCGGAAGATGGACGGTGGAGTTTAGCGATTGTGGTGTCTTTGGAAGATCTTTTTTGAAACCTCTATAAAAAAAAAAACATTATATAAGATGTTCTATAATTATAAAGACTAATAAAACTTCCATAATACAAATTACACACTGAGAGATACCTATCTATCACCAAACTTTAATAAAATGAGTTAGGAGTCTGGATAAATATAATCTACTCCAAATAATATACCATTCAATATACTACCCAAAACAAGTACTGATTATTACATATTATGGACTAATCTACCCACATTTATATTACGGATTTTTCATCCTTAAAAACCCATTTCGAACAATTTGCAAAACTGCAAAGGAGGGAGTCGTGCAGGCTAGATTTAAGAAATCTTAAACTGTTGAAAGTACCCTGCCTCTACAACTTTAAAACATGTCGTCTTTTCAAATCCACCTATGAAACTAGAGGCAGGAACTACTGCCGAACTGGAAGACACAGGACTCGTCTAAAAACAACATTAACCACACACGATTTCTACAGTATAGAAGAGTTTTCCGCACATAATTGGGAGACCTCTCAATTGATTGACTGACCGGGTGGGGAAAGTGGTGGAAAAATCGGTCGAATGAGAGAGAGAATGAATGCAAACATCGTACGTTTCAAAGGGACTTTGATTTTTGAATGAATACAAACATTTAGCTAAATAACTTTGACGATGGCTATATTGTTTCTTATAATTTATGAAATAAACGATTTGTTATAATTATTACTATAGGTCTTCAGTACTAAACATGATGTCCCAAAATTGCTATATAAACCTAAAAGTAAATTCTATTTTGTTTTTACATCAAATAATATCATTCTCCAGAGGGAATAAAGAATTTGGATTCCAGCTTGAATAAAATAGGTGAGAGAGATGAATTATGTAAGGAATCCGCAATAAGAATAAATGAAAACAATTAAGTAATACATATTAATGTCTATTTATTCATACAGTCTACAGTTTTCAAATATATTTAACGTTTGAAAATAATAAACAATTGTCAATATTTATTGAACTTATAAGGTATTATTAGTAAGAGATTAATCGAAATGTGAAGTCCTCGTTATTGGAGTTTGAAAAAAGGTTAATACGTCCATCCTGTAAACGATCTGATTATGATATCACATTGACCATAACAGCGTACTTTTTATTCTGTGTACAAGCAAATTAAAAAAGTTAATAGTTTTCATCCATAAAAGGTTTGGTTTTTGATAAAACTGTTATATCAATTCTACCTCAGTAGACGAGTGATGTATTGTATTGTATCCGCTCTTCTCTGTGTTTCCGGTCAAAAGCAGATTGTATTCAGCACCTGATGAAAGCTTTGTTCGCATGGCGATTTCATAGCCCATGTACATGGACAAATTATACATTTTCGGGAAAAGCTTGGTTGAATGAAGCATCTAAATTGTCATAGCAGATGATTATAGTATTATGAACATGTACACCCGTAGTATGAGAGGTAGAGAGTTGAAAATGTCTTTGTTTGGTTTATTTGTATTACTCAGTTACAGCTGGAGTTAGTCTGCCTGTATATCAAGGAAATGTGTAATTATATATCAAATTCACGTTTGGTGTAATACATACTAGAGTATAGATTGTAAATTTTAATTTTGTATAAAAATACGCTGTTCTGTTACGCTGTTCTAAAAGCGGCTGCAAAAAGGTTTGTTATAAGAAGTGATATTACTATCCAGCTCTGTCTATTCTTTTTAGAATATTAATGGAAATAAATCGAAATGCGGTAAAATTAATTAAATATATAGTTTAAAAATAAAAAGAATATTTGTACACACAACGGTTCATTACGTTTAACAGGCTCCGGAAGTAAATTCAACTCTTTATTTATTAAGAGGCTTAAATTCTCAATAAGCAAAATTGACCTTTATCAATAGGGAAAAAAACTACCATATCTTTTAATTTCAATCAAACAATATATATATTGTTTGATTGAAATTAAAAGATATGGTAGTTTTTTCCCTATTGATAAAGGTCAATTTTGCTTATTGAGAATTTAATATATATATATATATATATATATATATATATATATATATATATATATATATATATATATATTATATCATATTAAAATCGGTTTGGTGGTTTCGGGAATAGGCCTAAGCAGAAAGGAGCATCTTGACTCAAGATATAAACACACACACACACACACACACACACACACACACACACACACACACACACACACACACACACACACACACACACACACACACACACACACACACGCACGCACGCACGCACGCACACACACGCACGCACACACACACACACATATACATACACACACACACACACACACACACATATATATATATATATATATATATATATATATATGTATGTATATATGTATATATATATATATATATATAATATATATATATATATATATATATATATATATATATATATATATATATATATATGGGGATTCCATGTCAACTTTAAAAGCCTCATAAAAAAGTTGAAAAACAAGAAAAAAATTATGAAAAAACATTTAAAAAGCATTAAAAAAACTCTCTAAAGTTAAGCATTTCAATTCATTATTGAATAATAAAAATTTATTAAGAGCTATAAACAAAATATTAAGAGGCTAGTCCAAATAAATGAAAGTCTAATTTTAAAACTCTAAGGAACTCTATACAGTTATTAAACAATTCCGGAGACAATCATAAATAAATACAGTTTTGTTTATCATTTATGGACCCATTTCATTGCCTCAAACAATATTCTGATCCGTGTAAAAAATTTATTTTTAATCTGTGAATCAAATGTTCATTAAATGTTAATACATACACACAAAGATTTACTTCAATTTTCTTAAGCTGTTTTATGAAAAAACTTAATTCTACAATATTAAACATATTACATTCTGTTTCTTTAACTTTCTTCTTTCCAACAACTATTAAATGTGATATACAGTGTGAGTTTTATGTCCTGGCACACCTGGATATAATTTAAACGGCCCGAGATATCTATGTGAAACCTTGACCCTACCTATTATAACATTTTTTTTTTATTTTTCAAGTTGTTGAAAATTTTCCCCCTCTTTTCTAATGGGGGGTAAAGGGGAGCAACTAAACATTTTCAAATACAACCCCTATCATGTGACCCTTCATTTTAAAGGGAATAAAAAAGAAATCCAATAATGCAAACTAGAGGTCTCTACGTTTATTTTAACAGATTTTTATGACAAATTTACAATAATAGAATCAGTAACTGTTAATAACAGTAACCTGTTTTAATGTAGCAGGTGTTCAAACTGTTCACCTTCGGCTGTTTGACAGTGTGCTAGACGATAAACAGGACAAGACAGTTACTAATTTTATTATTGTCTCTTATACTATACGATAATTAAAGTCAATGCTTCTAAACCTAAGGTATTCTTTGAAAACCGCATTGATTTTTTTCAAAGGTTCTATCAAATAAGTAAAAATTTTCATTCTTTATTCAAAACTCTTTGATAAATTATGTTTGTTTTTCCATTCTCCTATATTGTAACATTTATAACAGGTTTTAATAAGCACCTTATCCATTTAAAGTAAAAATGTATTAAATATAAAGAGAAATTGTAGAATTTCGCATGCCGAGATATAAGTCTTGTAGTACAAATGTTTATGGTTATATTTCAGCAACTGACTGAAATATAAATGATTTCACTGTATTATATAACTATTTGGGGTATACTTTGTATCACTATAAAGATTATTACGAAAGAAATTGGTTCTTTTCACCAGCCGAAGAGTATATTTTTGAATTTCTATAAAGTAATAAAGAAAGTAAAATTAATTAAGCAAATAATGTTTATTAAATAAAAAGACATATTACTAATAATATGATTTGTTAATCAAATAATTTTGTAATAAAAAAATATAATCGACATTACAATTATAAGAAGCATCTCTAAGATAAAAACAATAAAAGATGATAAATTTAATTATATGAGAGAATTGAAAAGGAAAATAAATTTTTTAACTATGAAAAATTAATGCAGACACATTAATGGAATGAAAGTAATATTTAAAAAATAAGCATTATATAAATCTCTTCAATATTGAAAATCGAAAAAATTTAGCAGAAACATTTTCTCTTAGGGAAGTCGATTCATCACGCGAATCTTTAATAAAACACATTGAAAAGATTAAAAAACATCCAGATGGTCTTGGTTTGAGAATTAATACAGTAGATATCGTAAAGATTTACACTTAAGAATGGTGTAGTCGATTTCTACTAAATCTAGAAAACAAGTGATCGAAAAATTATACGAGCTTTTCGAGTTGCAAAAACTGTTTCCAGTTTCAAAGTAAAATATTATTGATGTTGAAGTATCATAATCTACTAAAGAACATTTTAAAGAATTTATTCTATATAATTCAGATCAATTTTTTTTATATTTCCTCATATTTAGAATCTCAAAGAGATGAGATAATATTATTGTAAAATATTAAGGGTCAATTATGTTTAGAGTGTGAATATGAAAGAGAATTATTAAATTTAATTACACAAACTATGTCAATGTATTTTCAATTGAAGGATGAATATGTCTATAATATAATTATTTTATTTCGAGCCAATTAAAAAAATATATAGTGAACGAAATATTTAAACTAATTTTGGATCTGGATGGACTTTGTTGGGACGCAATCAAAGCAATTTTAATACTTTACAAACATACTTTTTATGGAAAAAGATTAGCTAGATCATACATTGAGTTTTCCACGAGAAATTATAAATAGAGAAGCTGGTATTAACTTTAAAAGTGATAATTATCATTTTTGTTTTATGTGAGCAATAATACGTGCTGTAGAAAAACCGAAAGCTCATACACAAAGATTTATTTAAGAGACAGAATATTTTACGGACTTTATCATCTATTATCATTAAAAGATGTGTAAGCTTTTATCTATGAGTCCATCAGTTCCACACCACACTTACTATGCAGTCAGTTTCCTGTGCACACTGGTGTCCATCTATGAGTCCATCAATTTAGTTATTTGGCTTAACACCACACTTACTATGCAGTCAGTTTCCTGTCCACAGTGGTGCCCATCTATGAGTCCATCAGTTTAGTTATTTGGCTTAACACCACACTTACTATGCAGTCAGTTTCCTGTGCACAGTGGTGCCCATCTATGAGTCCATCAGTTCAGTGATTTGGCTTAACACCACAATAAACTATGCAGTCAGTTTACTGTGCACAGTGGTGTCCATCTATGAGTCCATCAGTTCAGTGATTTGGCTTAACACCACACTTACTATGCAGTCAGTTTCATGTCCACAGTGGTGTCCATCTATGAGTCCATCAGTTTAGTTATTTGGCTTAACACCACACTTACTATGCAGTCAGTTTCCTGTGCACAGTGGTGCCCATCTATGAGTCCATCAGTTCAGTGATTTGGCTTAACACCACAATAAACTATGCAGTCAGTTTACTGTGCACAGTGGTGTCCATCTATGAGTCCATCGGTTCAGTAATTTGGCTTAACACCACAATAAACTATGCAGTCAGTTTACTGTGCAGAGTGGTGTCCATCTATGAGTCCATCAGTTCAGTGATTTGGCTTAACACCACAATAAACTATGCAGTCAGTTTACTGTGCACAGTAGTGTCCATCTATGAGTCCATCAGTTCAGTGATTTGGCTTAACACCACACTAAACTATGCAGTAAGTTTACTGTGCACAGTGGTGTCCATCTATGAGTCCATCGGTTCAGTAATTTGGCTTAACACCACACTAAACTATGCAGTCAGTTTACTGTGCAGAGTGGTGCCCATCGATGAGTCCATCAGTTCAGTGATTTGGCTTAACACCACACTAAACTATGCAGTCAGTTTACTGTTGCAGAGTGGTGCCCATCTATGAGTCCATCAGTTCAGTGATTTGGCTTAACACCACACTTACTATGCAGTCAGTTTCCTGTGCACAGTGGTGTCCATATATGAGTCCATCAGTTTAGTTATTTGGCATAACACCACACTTACTATGCGGTCAGTTTCCTGTGCACACTAGTGTCCATCTATGAGTCCATCAGTTTAGTTATTTGGCTTATCACCACACTTACTATGCAGTCAGTTTCCTGTGCACAGTGGTGCCCATCTATGAGTCCATCAGTTCAGTGATTTGGCTTAACACCACAATAAACTATGCAGTCAGTTTACTGTGCAGAGTGGTGCCCATCTATGAGTCCATCAGTTCAGTGATTTGGCTTAACACCACAATAAACTATGCAGTCAGTTTCCTGTGCACAGTGGTGTCCATCTATGAGTCCATCAGTTCAGTGATTTGGCTTAACACCACACTAAACTATGCAGTAAGTTTACTGTGCAGAGTGGTGCCCATCTATGAGTCCATCAGTTCAGTGATTTGGCTTAACACCACACTAAACTATGCAGCCAGTTTACTGTGCAGAGTGGTGCCCATCTATGAGTCCATCAGTTCAGTGATTTGGCTTAACACCACACTTACTATGCAGTCAGTTTCCTGTGCACAGTGGTGTCCATATATGAGTCCATCAGTTTAGTTATTTGGCATAACACCACACTTACTATGCGGTCAGTTTCCTGTGCACACTGGTGTCCATCTATGAGTCCATCAGTTTAGTTATTTGGCTTATCACCACACTTACTATGCAGTCAGTTTCCTGTGCACAGTGGTGCCCATCTATGAGTCCATCAGTTCAGTGATTTGGCTTAACACCACAATAAACTATGCAGTCAGTTTACTGTGCAGAGTGGTGCCCATCTATGAGTCCATCAGTTCAGTGATTTGGCTTAACACCACAATAAACTATGCAGTCAGTTTCCTGTGCACAGTGGTGTCCATCTATGAGTCCATCAGTTCAGTGATTTGGCTTAACACCACACTAAACTATGCAGTCAGTTTACTGTGCACAGTGGTGCCCATCTATGAGTCCATCAGTTCAGTTATTTGGCTTAACACCACACTTACTATGCAGTCAGTTTACTGTGCACAGTGGTGCCCATCTATGAGTCCATCAGTTCAGTTATTTGGCATAACACCACACTTACTATGCAGTCAGTTTCCTGTGCACACTGGTGTCCATCTATGAGTCCATCAGTTTAGTTATTTGGCTTAACACCACACTTACTATGCAGTCAGTTTCCTGTGCACAGTGGTGCCCATCTATGAGTCCATCAGTTTAGTTATTTGGCTTAACACCACACTTACTATGCAGTCAGTTTCCTGTTCACAGTGGTGCCCATCTATGAGTCCATCAATTCAGTTATTTGGCTAAACACCACAATAAACTATGCAGTCAGTTTCCTGTGCACAGTGGTGCCCATCTATGAGTCCATCAGTTTAGTTATTTGGCTTAACACCACACTTACTATGCAGTCAGTTTCCTGTGCACAGTGGTGCCCATCTATGAGTCCATCAATTCAGTGATTTGGCTTAACACCACAATAAACTATGCAGTCAGTTTCCTGTGCACAGTGGTGCCCATCTATGAGTCCATCAGTTTAGTTATTTGGCTTATCACCACACTAAACTATGCAGTCAGTTTACTGTGCACAGTGGTGCCCATCTATGAGTCCATCAGTTCAGTTATTTGGCTTATCACGACACTAAACTATGCAGTCAGTTTACTGTGCACAGTGGTGCCCATCTATGAGTCCATCAGTTCAGTGATTTGGCTTAACACCACACTTACTATGCAGTCAGTTTCCTGTGCACAGTGGTGCCCATCTATGAGTCCATCAGTTCAGTTATTTGGCTTATCACGACACTAAACTATGCAGTCAGTTTACTGTGCACAGTGGTGCCCATCTATGAGTCCATCAGTTCAGTTATTTGGCTTAACACCACACTTACTATGCAGTCAGTTTCCTGTGCACACTGGTGCCCATCTATGAGTCCATTCAGTTTATTTTTTGGCTTAACACCACACTTACTATGCAGTCAGTTTCCTGTGCACAGTGGTGCCCATCTATGAGTCCATTCAGTTTATTATTTGGCTTAACACCACACACTTAAAACTATGCAGTCAGTTTCCTGTGCACAGTGGTGCCCATCTATGAGTCCATGAGTTCAGTTATTTGGCTTATCACGACACTAAACTATGCAGTCAGTTTACTGTGCACAGTGGTGCCCATCTATAGGTCCATCAGTTTATTTTATTTGGCTTAACACCACACTTACTATGCAGTCAGTTTCCTGTGCACAGTGGTGCCCATCCATGAGTCCATGAGTTCAGTTATTTGGCTTATCACGACACTAAACTATGCAGTCAGTTTACTGTGCACAGTGGTGCCCATCTATAGGTCCATCAGTTTAGTTATTTGGCTTAACACCACACTTACTATGCAGTCAGTTTCCTGTGCACAGTGGTGCCCATCCATGAGTCCATGAGTTCAGTTATTTGGCTTATCACGACACTAAACTATGCAGTCAGTTTACTGTGCACAGTGGTGCCCATCTATAGGTCCATCAGTTTATTTATTTGGCTTAACACCACACTTACTATGCAGTCAGTTTCCTGTGCACAGTGGTGCCCATCCATGAGTCCATGAGTTCAGTTATTTGGCTTATCACGACACTAAACTATGCAGTCAGTTTACTGTGCACAGTGGTGCCCATCTATAGGTCCATCAGTTTATTTATTTGGCTTAACACCACACTTACTATGCAGTCAGTTTCCTGTGCACAGTGGTGCCCATCTATGAGTCCATCAGTTCAGTTATTTGGCTTAACACCACACTAAACTATGCAGTCAGTTTACTGTGCACAGTGGTGCCCATCTATGAGTCCATCAGTTTAGTTATTTGGCTTAACACCACACTTACTATGCAGTCAGTTTCCTGTGCACAGTGGTGCCCATCTATGAGTCCATCAGTTTAGTTATTTGGCTTAACACCACACTAAACTATGCAGTCAGTTTACTGTGCACAGTGGTGCCCATCTATGAGTCCATCAGTTCAGTGATTTGGCTTAACACCACACTTACTATGCAGTCAGTTTCCTGTGCACAGTGGTGCCCATCTATGAGTCCATCAGTTTAGTTATTTGGCTTAACACCACACTTACTATGCAGTCAGTTTCCTGTGCACAGTGGTGCCCATCTATGAGTCCATCAGTTCAGTTATTTGGCTTAACACCACACTTACTATGCAGTCAGTTTCCTGTGCACAGTGGTGCCCATCTATGAGTCCATCAGTTCAGTTATTTGGCTTAACACCACACTAAACTATGCAGTCAGTTTACTGTGCACAGTGGTGCCCATCTATGAGTCCATCAGTTTAGTTATTTGGCTTAACACCACACTTACTATGCAGTCAGTTTCCTGTGCACAGTGGTGCCCATCTATGAGTCCATCAGTTCAGTTATTTGGCTTAACACGACACTAAACTATGCAGTCAGTTTACTGTGCACAGTGGTGCCCATCTATGAGTCCATCAGTTTAGTTATTTGGCTTAACACCACACTTACTATGCAGTCAGTTTCCTGTGCACAGTGGTGCCCATCTATGAGTCCATCAGTTCAGTTATTTGGCTTAACACCACACTAAACTATGCAGTCAGTTTACTGTGCACAGTGGTGCCCATCTATGAGTCCATCAGTTTAGTTATTTGGCTTAACACCACACTTACTATGCAGTCAGTTTCCTGTGCACAGTGGTGCCCATCCATGAGTCCATGAGTTCAGTTATTTGGCTTATCACGACACTAAACTATGCAGTCAGTTTACTGTGCACAGTGGTGCCCATCTATGAGGTCCATCAGTTTAGTTATTTGGCTTAACACCACACTTACTATGCAGTCAGTTTCCTGTGCACAGTGGTGCCCATCCATGAGTCCATGAGTTCAGTTATTTGGCTTATCACGACACTAAACTATGCAGTCAGTTTACTGTGCACAGTGGTGCCCATCTATGAGTCCATCAGTTTAGTTATTTGGCTTAACACCACACTTACTATGCAGTCAGTTTCCTGTGCACAGTGGTGCCCATCCATGAGTCCATGAGTTCAGTTATTTGGCTTATCACGACACTAAACTATGCAGTCAGTTTACTGTGCACAGTGGTGCCCATCTATGAGTCCATCAGTTTATTTATTTGGCTTAACACCACACTTACTATGCAGTCAGTTTCCTGTGCACAGTGGTGCCCATCCATGAGTCCATGAGTTCAGTTATTTGGCTTATCACGACACTAAACTATGCAGTCAGTTTCCTGTGCACAGTGGTGCCCATCTATGAGTCCATCAGTTTAGTTATTTGGCTTAACACCACACTTACTTATGCAGTCAGTTTCCTGTGCACAGTGGTGCCCATCTATGAGTCCATCAGTTCAGTGATTTGGCTTAACACCACACTTACTATGCAGTCAGTTTCCTGTGCACAGTGGTGCCCATCTATGAGTCCATCAGTTTAGTTATTTATCTTAACACCACACTTACTATGCAGTCAGTTTACTGTGCACAATGGTGCCCATCTATGAGTCCATCAGTTCAGTGATTTGGCTTAACACACCACACTTACTATGCAGTCAGTTTCCTGTGCACAGTGGTGCCCATCCATGAGTCCATCAGTTCCGTTATTTGGCATAAAACCACACTTACTATGCAGTCAGTTTCCTGTGCACAGTGGTGCCCATCCATGAGTCCATGAGTTCAGTTATTTGGCTTATCACGACACTAAACTATGCAGTCAGTTTCCTGTGCACAGTGGTGCCCATCCATGAGTCCATGAGTTCCGTTATTTGGCATAAAACCACACTTACTATGCAGTCAGTTTCCTGTGCACAGTCGTGCTCATCTATGAGTCCATCAGTTTTAGTTATTTATCTTAACACCACACCAAATTATGCAGTCAGTTTACTGTGCACAGTGGTGCCCATCTATGAGTCCATCAGTTCAGTGATTTGGCTTAACACCACACTTACTATGCAGTCAGTTTCCTGTGCACAGTCCGTCCTCATCTATGAGTCCATCAGTTTTAGTTATTTATCTTAACACCACACCAAATTATGCAGTCAGTTTACTGTGCACATTGGTGCCGATCTATGAGGTCATCAGTTCAGATATTTTGGTTTAAGCCTACACTAAAATACACAATCAGTTTGTTTTAAACATTTTAAATATACAAGTCCATCCCTTTGTCCATACGTTTAGTTTTTAACGCCGTCACCAAACTATACAATATCTCCGTAATTGTATGCACCATAATCAAACTTAGTTTTTCCTAAATAGAAATGAGGTTTCAATCAAAATTTCAAGTCTTAATATCAGCTCGTTTTTTTAGATATCTTTCTAACAAAATATATTCATATAGAAAGACGGACTCACAGGTAGTGAGGAATTACATTTTTCCAACACCACGAGTGTTAGGCATCGCTTACGCTTAGCCACTATTGTTGTCAGTTAAACATACATTTATACTTACAGAAGTTATTACTGAATTAATTATACAGTATTATTAACCAAACAGATTTGATTACAAATGTATTTATGTGAAATGAAAATGTCCTTAAACTAACTTAAGTAATCTTTACCTAACCTAAGTTGAACATCCGCTGCTTAACTTGGATGTAGTGCAATGGCTCTGCCCTGTCTTAATGCCAATTTTTCTTTATATCTGTGTGTTGAAACTTTCCTACTGATTTAAAACAATGTATACAGTTATACATTTTAAATTTATCCAACCTTCAAAATGAGTATAAACTATAATCGGTCCTGGACGTCACATATTGAGTATATATTGCTGTTAGGGTTTCGCAATGCAGTTTTAACATGTTCTAGACTGAACTATGTAGTGTAAAGACTGAGAAGTTCGCCAGCAAAGGTAGATTGAAATGTCTGCGGTAACATATAACATTACAACTTCTTGAGTCTTAGGAACCACTATATTCCTCTCTTTTCAAATCTCTCCCTTTGTAATTGAGTCTGCAAGAAATCCTGCAAATTGGTTCCTTGCGATTTTTAAATTTGTGATAATAACATGCATGAATGAATAAAACAACAGGATTATAATACTAGTATTTTATAAATGATTATGAATAAAATTTGATATTTTCTCCAAGTACAATCTTTATATTATATAACATCAATGCCCTTTAACCTTTACCAAGCACATTCCAATCAAGTGATACATACTTTAATTTATTTAAGAATAGTTCGTGGTAATATTTTATTATAATTTTTAATATAATAGAATTTGGAATTCATTTAGTATTATTTTATATACAAGAAAGAAATAAACTTCTTGATATCATTTTTTATTTCAAGGTTTTTACTATTATAAAAAGAGTAAAAACATGCTTAATCCGTAGTAAAACTAAAATATTAACACGTCTAATTTAATATGATGCTTAAATAATGTATCTTTGTAACGTAAATACCTATAGATATTTTTATGTATAATATTTATAAAATTATACATATAAATGTATCTTCAGCAAATTACAACTCGGTCCGAATCGTTAATGAAAACATAACTTCAATACTACCTTTAATATCTACTAAAGCAATTCATCACCGTCCAATTTAGTTTAAAGATATTATCAATATATTCACACACTCAGAAAATAATTTAGTTGTATTATATTCAACACAATCTTTGATGAACTGCATTATGCCCTGCTCTTGTACAGTGCACATGTATTGTAGGTAACAGAGATACAATATCCGAACTAGTCACGTGATACAATACAATAATACAGATAATCAGAGGGGTAATACAGTCATTGTCCGAACTAACACAAACACAGATACTCTAATAAATTAATACATTTTTAGCTCCTAAAAGCAGCAGCATGGTGCTATTAGCAAATTAAAGGTTTGAAAGTAACTAATTTGCAGCTATGTAATAAATGTTGCACTATTTATTCAAATGTAAAAGGTAAAGTTATCACCAAAACTATAGTAATGCAAATAATCCTATAACTTTATTAGTTACTAGGAATACTATGTTAAAAAATATTAAATATTAAAGAAAGTAATTATCCAAATTAGGAAACTAAATTATGCTACCTTATGTTAAAAGCTTGTTAGGACAGTCTCTATGATGCAGTAAGCACAGGAAATTGAGCACTAGACCTAGTTTACAACCTTCTAGGGGCTCTATTTCTATCACAAAAAGCTTGCGTTGACTTTTCTGATCACCAAGTTGATATACATTACCGACCTGCACGTAATATAGAATATTTAAATTGACCAATTCTTTATGTGTATAAAACGGAATCATTTTTCTGGGATTTTAACTTTCTTTTGAATGTCTTTTTCAGAAGAGGACTCCTACAGGGAAGAGAATATGGAGGACGGTGGCAATATAATGGCGCAACAAGACGACAGGAGACTTCTGGACGGTCAAACCCATCTGCCACATAGTAGCTAGCTCTGAGGGGATCATGGCTATATATTATTATACACCTATAAAGAATGGTTCTTTAAGTTCTGAAGGTCTTTATTGGAGAAAATATACAGATATATTCAAAATATTATGGATATTATTGTGATTCCAACAGGAAGATAATTAGACAGAATATATTGTTATAAATTGTAAACATAAAGTGCTATTTTAAGTGTTTATTTTTTATGATACCAGTAATTATTTTTAGGCGTTGTTACAAAATAAAAATTGAAGTTAAAGGTAATACTAACTAATCTAACTAATCTGGTGTCGAAATTCTATCTCAAGCAGGTAAGGGAACTAAACGTATCTACGAACGGACCTAGAGCTCTGCTTTGCTGCTTCCAGCTATTGGACAATCCCTATCTTTGCTACTTTTCACTGGCTACTTGAGTGACTATCTGTTCTGGTTAATGTACTTACACGGCAGTTAACTGACACACAAATATACGATGGAAACAAATAATCAATCAACAAATGTTTTAGCCACCAGCCGTTATGCAATTCAATCGAACTACATCTAATTGACATGGTTACCTATATACTGACAATTAAAACTATTTTGAGTAAACAACAGTATATGGTCATGCTAATTAAACTGTAGTTAATAGCCATACCAACCCATGTACTGAGTATTAAACGATAATCTGTCGTAATCATCAGCAAAAGTTAAAGCAATCAAATGATTATATAAAGCAGCTGTAGAGGGAAAGGCTAACTCGATGCGAATGTTGAGTTTGGCTCCAGTTCACCATCCTCTCACGTGCAGCATCTGAAATATAATGCTGTTTCAAATTTTACTCCTTAGACCTGGAGTCATTTTCGTCTCGAGGGATCCAAAAAATAATTGGTGACGAAGAACTAAGTAGTGAAAAACTAACCCTCCCTCATCGTCTAGACATCAGAGACCAAGACTGCTAAACATACTACAATGTAGGTGAAGAGATATTCTAATTGTATCATCACGTACGATGTTTGCTGACACGATTCCAAAGTACGGTGGAACAACCGAGTCTTCTACTTATAAAGCAGCTATGGTGGGAAGGGCTGATTCGATGCGAATGTTGAGTTTATCTCGTAAGAGAAAGGTGAACTGGAGCTAAACTCCACATTCGCATATCAAGTATATTACTGACAAGATAACATGTTTTAGCCACAAAGCTACGGAATTAAAAAATAATTAAAATTAAAGTGACGTATAATTTTACCACGAGAATTTTGAGCTAATAAACCCTCTCTCACTTAAACTAGGGTTTAATTCGGCTATAGGTGACTTCCGAACCATCACATATAGCCGGGCGGTGGCCCAGCGGTCATTTATCCATGCAGTAGCCACGCTCCACTTTGCTTGATTCGGTTACCTCGCGATAACCACCATATCCGCTACACAACAATTGAAGAAATACTCTCGAGTTTGGTATTGCACATCAAATGTAAGCTACTGTGCCGTGTGCACATCAATTATCCTATAACCCGATAAGTTGTTATTTTAGTATCCAAACCCATCAAACAATAACAGTTTCGACATTAACGTCTTTACAAACCGGGTTTTCATTAGTCCGTAACATGGATAGTAAAAAGGAATTATACAGATCTTGTGTACTTATAATTTGTATTGTCTTAACGATACAATAGTCACACACAAGTAGTCTACGAACATGTAGAAATCTACAGACCTCCAGGAACTGCATTTTATATATCTTGATTTAGTAATATAATCATTATTACTAAAGGTACAAATTATGAACAAATTCAAGAAAACAAAAACGTTCAAGCGTGTTTATTTAAGATTCATAATACAGATACCTCAACATTCGCGCCTTGCATTGCTTAAGGAAAACGTCAATTCACTCGAATACCGAATGAAAACTATAATGTTTGTTTAGCTTAACTAAAGAATAAATTTTTAAAATGAACGAACAAGTACAGGTCGAGTGGTTTAAGTAAACAGTAGTGTTGTACAAATAAAATTGCTTGTCCAAGAATGGTATAAATATAATTGATGGTTCGTACATGATATGTATATTTTACATTGCAATTTATATTCATTGTATAATCTTGAAAAACGGATTGTACTGTTCTAATGCCAATTTACTAAATAATCAATGACAACTTAAACTACACGACTATTGCAATGAAACGTTATAATACGATATATATAAATTATATATATATATATATATATATATATATATATATATATATATATATATATATATAAATCAATGGAAAATACTGTTTAAACGACAATAAACGAATCTGTAAAATCAAACAGTAATGGAAAATACTGTTTAAAGGACAATAAACGAATCTGTAAAATCAAACAGTAACTCACGAATGAAAAATTACCGAATCTATAGCTGTTTGCTTCTACTTTCTTGAGCTGTCTAGTCAAATCACTCTATTTGAAATGTCTGCTACGAATAAACGAAAAATCTTCTATTCCACAAAATATATAGTAACACAGTCTTTATCTTTAATAGTCTTCTTTCCAGGAACAACCAAGTGTAATTTATCATGTTTATTCAATTCTTTAATCTTTTTTTCATCCAAAACATTCAAAAATCTGTTCGGTAAGTGTACTTTACAATCTTCCAACTCTTCAATTATTTTCCAAACCAAATTTATCTTTCATTTTCTCCAAATTCAAAATTTTGTATTTCTTATTTTCTTCTAAATCAATTAATTTCTTATATTCTTTGAATCTTAGTTCTCCAATATCGTTCAGCTCCTTTAACAGCTCCATTTAGGAAGGGGAAAATACAAGAGTACTTCTACAAAAAAATTGTGGGAAATCGACATTATACCACCAAAATACACAAAAACCATGTTTTGATCCTAAAACTGTGATTTTGTGGAGTCAAATTAGAGTTTTTAGGGTCAAAATTAAGGTTTTTTGAGGTCCCTACACACTAGTATTAGAGTTTTTTTGAAAAAACCCTGAAAATCTACCGAATTATCTCAAATTATTGCCAACTTAAGCAAAAAAGTTGATAATTTTTCTTAAATAAAAAGATATTTAACTAAATAGTAAAACTTGGCACATTCAAATTTTCCCTATCTAAATGGAGCGTAAAAAGATATGTCCATACTGCAAAAAAGACATTTTCGAACATCATTATACCCGACATTATAAGTCGAAAAATCATCTAAAAAACAAGGAAATTTACGAGAAAGAACTGAATTTTTTAAGGCAATGGGCTAAAGAGAATCAAATCGATGGTCACGAAAAGATGTATAACATAGAAAAATTGCGGGAATTAAAGAAAAGCTTTAAGGAAGATAAAAAAAATCTCAATCTATTTAATGACGAAAAAATTCAATCAATCTCCGAAAAATTATCTATCAACACTAACGAAAAAACTAAGTCTGAAATGATCGAACAAATAGACAAAACTCTTAACGAAAAAACCGAAAATATCATTGATGTAGAAGTTTTATCCTCTATACACGGCCTTTTCAAACAATACATTTTAACAAATTTAAATGACAATTTCATATCAATTTAAAAATATCTTTCAATTTATGAGATCAGAAATTAAAAGTTTAATCGAAAAATTTCAAGAAAATGTTAAAAATATGAAGGGCTATCTCTCTTTGGAATGTGAATACGAACGAACTTTAGTGAACGGTGAACCACAAACATGTCCAATGTATTTTACTATAAAATCAGACGAAATCTTCGATGTAAACGATTTTATCACCAAACAAATTAATAAATTAACACATCGTGAACAAACAAATCATCCAAATAAGGGTTCTGGATGGACATTTAAAAGCTGCAAACAACTAGTTTTGAGCATTAATAAACACGAAATGATGAACGCAGGATCATATATCGATTTACCAAATAAAATCAAAGATGAAAAAGCTTGTATAAATATCAAAAATAAAGATGACTATTGCTTTATTTATTCTATCCGATGCGCTATTGAAAAAACCCGAAAGAGACTGTGAAAGATCAAAACAATATGAAAAATTTGTAAATGACGAGATATTTTCGGGCTTTGAGTATCCAATGTCTTTAAAGGATATACAAGCATTTGAGAAACGCAGCTCCAATTCCAAGTAGAAGTATCCAAAAATGTCTATAAATATCTATACTTATAATGAAAAAATTAATATTGTTCCGTTACAAATTTCAGAAGTTTATGATGCCAAGTTAGAAATCGATTTATTATATGTTAAACAAGATGACAAATCTCATTATGTTTTGATAACAGATTTAAATAGATTAGTGAGTTCTCAGTTATCTAAACATAAAGAAAGACAATTTCTATGTAGAAGATGTTTAAGCCATTTCTACAAATCTGGAGATTTAACAGATCATTTAGAAATTTGTAAAAATTATGAAGTTTGCAAGCCAATTATGCCGTTTCCAGGTCAAACAACTAAGTTTACTAACTATCAAAAGAAGTTTAATCATCCGTACGTTATTTATATGGATTTTGAAAGCATATTAGAGAAAAATCCGACATGCAAGAACAATCCACAAAAATCTACAACAACCAAGATCCAGAAGCATATTCCTAATGGTTTTACTCTATATTTAGTGTCGAATGTGACCAATCGCATCTATAAACCGATATGTTATCGAGCCAAAAATGAAGAAGATTTGCCTAATGTTCCTGCAAAATTGTTTGAAGAGCTTAATAAGTTATCGAAATACATAGCTAAAAAATATAATTCAAGGAACATGAAGCCTATGAAATTAAGTGAAGATGAAGAAATTTCATATAAAAATTCAAACGTTTGTCATATCTGTGAAACAGAATGTTTTGATGGTGAAAAAAGATTAAAAGTAAGAGATCATTGTCATTTAAACAGGTAAATTTCGAGGCGCAGCTCATTCATGTTGCAATCTGAATTTGAAATTTCCCCAGAACATCCCAGTTTTCTGTCACAATATGTCAAATTACGATACTCATTTGTACATAAAGGAATTAGCTAGACAATATGGAAACGTTGATTTGATTGCAAACACACATAAAAAATATATAGATTATTCGGTAAATTCAGGATATGGCTATGAGTTTGAAGATGATAAACCTAGAAAATTCATCAAGTTTTCTTTCGTAGACACATTTAGATTTATGGCCTCATCTATAGAAAATTTAGCTAAAAATCTAAAGAGAGATTTTAAACATACAAATCATTTTATACAAGATGGACGAATATTGAACGAAATTCTAGAAAGACAGCCAAATGACGAAGAAAAAATCTTTAAAATATTGTCTGGAAAAGGAATATTTCCCTATGAATTTATCGATAGTATTGAAAAACTTGATTACACAAAAGAGCTGAAAATTTTAGATTTCTATTCACTTTTGACAGATGAGAGCATATCTGTGAAAGATTTTCAACATTACTTCAGCGTTTGGAACAAATTAAAAGATAAAAATCTTGGAAATTACTCTGATTTGTACAACATCCAAGATGTTTTATTGCTTGCTGATATATTTGAAAATTTCAGAAACATTTGTCTAAATTGTTACAAACTTGATCCAGCACATTATCTAACAGCTCTAAGCCTCGCATAGGATGCTATGTTAAAATTAACGAAGATAGAATTACAATTGGTTAGTGATTATAATATGTATTTGATGATTGAAAAAGGCATTCGTGGAGGCATTTCTCAATGTATTAAACGATATGTTAAAGCAAATAACAAATATTTGAAAGATTTCGATAAGACAAAGCCCGAAAACTATTTACTTTATGTCGATGGAAACAACCTTTATGGTTACGGTCTTATGCAAAAGCTTCCGTTTAGTGATATCAAGTGGATGAATCCTAAAACATATACAAAATAAGAGTGGCAAGAAACAATTTTTGAACTCACTGGCGAAGATTATGGCTATTATTCTCGAAGTTGATCTAGAATATCCAACAAATTTACATGAACATCACAAGGATTTGCCTCTTGCTCCTGAACATTATAAAAATAAGTTGTGCACCACTCTATTGAACAAAACTGAATATGTTGTTCATTCAAGAAATTTGAAATTCTATCTAGAACAAGGAATGGTGTTAAAACATGTGAATAGAGTTATTGCATTTGATCAGAAGCCTTTCATGAAAGAATACATAGATTTTAACACAAACATGAGAACCAAAGCTACAAGTGACTTTGAGAAAGATTTTTACAAGTTAATACACAACTCAGTTTTAGGAAAAAGTATGAAAAATGTGCGAAATAGATGCGATATCAAACTAGGAAATGAAGAATTTTCAATGAAACAGGCCAAGAAAACAAACTTCAAATGCTTTAATATCTTTGACGACAACTGTATAGCAAGTCATATGTACAAGCAGAAAGTTAAATTTAACAAGCCAATCTACATAGGTTTTTCAGTTCTTGACCTTTCAAACTTGTTAATGTACGAGTTTTATTACGACAAACTTAAGAAATATGATCCAGATTTGAATCTGTGTTACATGGATACAGATAGTTATTTCCTAGAATTGAAACGAGATCCTTATAAACTTATTAAAGAAAATTTGAATGATTTCGATACAAGCGATTTTCCAAAAGATCACGTCTGTTTCGCTACTAAAAACAAGAAAGTTATTGGAAAATTCAAAGACGAGCTAAATGGCGAAATCTAAGAAGAATTTTGTGGATTGAGATCGAAGATGTACTCGTACAAATATCTTGACAAAAATCCAGTAAGTTGCAAAGGAATTAAGAGAAGTGTTGTATATAAAACAATAAATATCGAAAACTTGAAGAGATGTTTGTTCGAAGATAAAGAAGAATTTAGAGAGATGACAGTAACCAAAAGCTACAAACATGAGTTTGTACACAGTTACCATAAACAAGCTGGCACTGAACGCTAAAGTGATAAGAGAATTGTCCTAGAAAATAAGATCGATACAGTACCGTATGGCTATAAAAATGAAGCGAAATCTGATATATTAGACGAATTAAAATAAACTTGGAAACTTTGATATATAAATGGAAGATTATTTAATACATTGTCACAAATGTAAGAAAAAAAGAAAAATATAGATTCTAAAATTGTTCTAATTCAAAACGGATTGTATAGAATTGCAGCAAAATGTTCAAAATGTAAGGCAAATATGAATAAATTTATAAAGAATCCTTATGAAAAACAAGTAAAGAAAGAATTGAAGAATAAAGAAGAAATAGAGATTGAAGCTAGAGAAATTCATGCACCAGTACGAAAAAAGTTTAAAAAGAGAAAAATTATAACTTTAGGAATTGACGATTTATGGGCAGCAGATTTAGTAATAATGTCTAACTATTCAGATCAAAATGATGGATTTAAGTATATGTTAAATGTTATTGATACTTTCTCAAAATATGCTTGGTCAAGAGCGATTAAAAGAAAAAACGGTAAGGATGTTTCAAAAGCTTTCGAAGATGTAGTAAAAGATGCCATAAGGAACAATCATAAAACCTCCAAATTTACTTCATATAGATAAGGGTTTAGAGTTTAAAAATAAAGAATTTAATGATGTTTTTAGGAAATACAACATTAAGATTTATCATACTGAAAACGAAGAGAAATCAAGTATTGTAGAGAGATATAACAGAACTAAAAATGAGAGAATGAAATTTATTTTTGAGATTAATAAGAATTTTAAATGGATTAAGTATTCTTCAAAAAATCGTAAACAAATATAACGATACACTTCACAGCACAATCAAAATGAAACCGAAAGATGTAGATAAGGATGCAGAAAAAGAGTTACTAGAGACGGTTTTCAAGTATATTCCACCAGAAATTCACACGAAAACTAAATTTAAAGTCAATGATCATGTAAGAATTGTAAAAATGTAAAAAACAAACATTATCGAACAAATATAAGAACAATTGGTCAAGAGAAGTATTCGTAATTTATCAAATTAATAACACAGATCCTGTAACTTATAGTATAAAAGATTTAAATAATGAAGAAATAACCGGAAAGTTTTATGAATATGAATTGAGAAATTCAAAGCTATAATTTTGTCTATATAAATGGAGTCTCAAAAGAAATGTACAAAGTGTCAAGAATTTTAGGATTTTGAAGCTTTTTATAAAAATAAGAATAAAAAAGAAGGATTAGGGTCAATGTGTAAGGATTTTCGTAGTAAATATGAGGGATAATTATACGAAAAAATAGAAAAAATTACTTTAGAAGAGAAAGAATGTTATATTGTAAAGAAATTAAGAATATTTCAGAATTTCACAACTGGCATTATAGTAAAGATAAAAAACAAGCTTTTTGTAAGGATTGTGCTAGAAGAATTTTCCGAGAAAGTCGAAGAAAAGAAACTCATTGCGAATGTGGAAGTTCTTCAATGGTTACCTAGTTATGCTAAACATTTAAAAAACAAAATATCATAAGTCAAGAGTTTTTAATAAAATTTAGTAACATTTTCATCGTGTAATTTAGATATTCTATAAATCAGTCGAGATTCTACCATATTTGTAGTAAAATGATTTCCGTTGTATAAAATATTCAAAGATTCTTTCATTTGGTTGTAGAGATTTATACTATTTGGATCACCATGTCTTAATAGAATTTCCATTTCTGGGTAATCAATTTCAAGTTCTATCAATCTTTTCGGTATTTCTCTCTTTTGAGCTCTGATAACGTAATAAGGATATTCCCACATGTGATTCTTCTTAATTAAAACAAATACATCGTTTTTTTTTATCAAAATCTTTACAAACAAGGTCTGGTTTCATTAAGTCAATTTTTACACTTTGTTTTGCGATTTCCGTTTTTATTTCATCTTTAATTTGCAAGTGTTTAACTTCGTCCTCTAAATATTTAATCTTGTTTTCAAGTTAGTACTCACCAAATTTACGAATACTTGGCAAAACTTCTTTTGTAACCCAATTTTTGAAGCTTTTTGCCTCTTTTTTATGTGATCTCGAAATTAAAGAATAAAGTCCAGATTCATTGATAAAAACTGTGTCAGGATGAAGATTGTAAGGGACCATTCGAATAGCCCCTTGTTTTTTAAGTAAAAATATTGAATTTTGTCATCTTCATCAACATTTAATTTAATTGCGTTTTTTGTTTTTTCATAACCTAATATTTCACGAAACATCTTTAGCCTTAAACCAGATTACATTGTTTTCGTCTACAATCGTTACAATGTCTTTATTATTGAATATAAGTTGATTATTGAGTAGGTCTACAACTGACTCCATTTAGATAGAAAAGAAATTTAACTAGTAATTTTTATTTCGAGAATAAAGGCCAGATTCATTGATAAAAACAGTATCTTTTCTAATAAAGTTTTGAGGGCACTCGAGTGACCCAAAAGATTTTAAGTCGAAATATCATTATCGACTCATTTTTATTCCTTTTTCTATCTTAAATATATTGTTGTTTTACTCTCATTATTTAATAAATTTCCCTCAGAGTCTTGTATAGTTAGAACGATTTTTTAAATTCTTTTAATATTTTTTCTAATTCGAACATAATCGATTTCATTCGGTTTTTTCACTGATTTTTTATCCATATGCAAAATTTGGGGAAAAAAGTGTATACAATTTCAGATTCTTTGTGAAAATGTTCAGAATGATTTTCAAAACTAGGTTCAACGAGATTGCAGTGCACTTCAATTACATCGAATGGTCTAAATTTTGGCGTTTTATTTCCTAAATATACCTGATTTGGCTCAATAGTTTCTTAAACAAACCCTAATAAATCTACTATAATTGCTGAAAACATTATTCTTACTGGTGATTTTATTTGAATTTTGTTAAAGAGATATTTTTTTTCATTTCAAACTTGTTTTCGTCAAATTTAAAGATTTATCTGATTGTTTGAATGTTTTCAGATAATTTTTTAAGGAATTTTTTATTTGATCGAAGGTATAATATCCTTTGTTTAAACCATAGTATTTTGTTATGTTCTTCTCACTAAATCCTATACAATAAGGAGAACTTTCACTAATATTTATTACAAAATTGTCAGAATAAAAACCGCTTATACCGATAAAATAATTTGATTCTTCCTCTAAGTGTATAGGATGTTCTAAGTTTAAAACTAATTTAGAGCTTTCTGAAGTAAACTTGAATAGTTTCATTTTTGCTATTTAAATGGAGAAATTTTTAAAACAAAAAGACCAGATAAAACTAAAAACGTTTGAAGAAAACAAGAGAGATCAACCGATCAGATTGTTAATTGTTGGTTCAAGTGGCTGTGGAAAAACAACTTTATTATTGAATTTCATCTACAATAGATTAATTCCCTATTCCAAATTATATGTTTTTAGTAAATCTTTAGAACAAGACGCGTACAAAAAATTACAACAAAGATTCAAAAATAATGAGAAGAACTTAAGCAAAGAAATATCACATTTTTATAATGCTTCTGAGGACATAGTTCCATTAAGCGAATGTAAACCCAATTCTTTAATCGTTTTTGATGATTGTATTTGGAAAATCTGGACGGTATTAAGGAATTTTTCGTAATGTCTCGTCACAAAAACATATCTTGTATCTATCTTTCCCAATGCTTTTCAAAGGTGATTAGAAATAATTTAAATATGTTGTGTGTTTTTAAGCAAGACGATCACTATTCGAGAAAGATTTACAACAATCATGTGGGATCTGATATGAGTTTTAAACCACTTTAATGAGTTATGTGATAATATTTGGAAAGAAGACTATGGATTTTTAATTATTAATCTAACTTTGAAGCCTAAAATTGGTAAATACTTGAATAAATTTTCTAATATAAACGTGTAATAATCTCGTACGTTTTCACGTTCCACGTTCACTTTTTCACGTTCCACGTTCACGTTTTCACGTTCACGTTTTTACGTTTCCACGTTCACGTTTTCACGTTCCACGTTCACGTTTTCACGTTCCACATTATTTTCAAAATTTTTCTAATTAATTGGCGAACGTAACTTCAGAAGAAGCAAAAAACTTGATCAAATAGAAAAAAATAATCAAAGAATTTAAAGAACAGATTAGAGCTGATGAAAAAGAACAAGAATTTCTTCAAAAAATTAATCAACCTGTAACTTCTGCAATTAAAAATGTTGAAGGTAAAATTGAAAATGTTTTAAATCAAAATAAAAATATGATGGATTTGGTTCCAGTTGTACGGCAATTTGCTGATATTTTGATTCCACAATCTGAAGTAGAAGAATTTGAATTACCAATACTACCATCTTCTACATCATTTAGACCCCGAATCATTGAAGATTCTACAATAGTTGAACCAATAAGTCCTGGGACAACGGATATAATAATTGGTGAAATTTGTTAAAAATTTCTTCCTAGAGCAAAAGATAATAAATTTGGTTTGTATTGGGGTAGAAAAAAGAAAAGTTTTATGATGGTAAATTTACCCGTTAATTTTGAACATAATGGTATAATTATTGATAATGTGAAATATGAAGGAACTCAAGGTTTATGGAGATTATTAACAACAGACAAAGGTTTTCCAAAAGAAGATTTATATTCTGAAGAAGATTTACAAAATTATACTGAAATTTTATGGAAGTCTGATTCAATTTACAAAAATAATGATCAATCCACTAAAAAACCTAAGTCAAGTAGAGGTAAAAAATATATGAATTTAATTAAAGGAATTTGGGAAAAACGAATCGAAGGATCAGGTGTGAGAAAATACAGTGATAATAAGATTGAATACAGATATATCGACGATTTGACAAAACTTGATGGAATTATTAATTATATTTATGCTCAAGAAAAGGCTGGAAACAACGACTTTTTGAACGAAAAGAAAGCGATTAAAGATTTTATTTCGAACAAACTTGATGAATTGATTGAAAAATCTGATGGAATTAAATATTTAAAACGAATTTTGCCCGCAATAAGTTCATCTATGATTGAAGGTAGTGGACTTTTGAATGATTTTATCAACAATTTACCTTTTGAATTACACGTACCAGGCTATCAATATCTGGGGCCTGGGACAAAGCTTGAACAAAGTCTAAAAAGAGGAGATCCTGGTGTGAATAAATTAGATCAATCTGCAATGGAGCACGATATTTTTTATGCAAAACATAGAGATGCATATTCTAGGCATATTGCAGATTGAAATTTGCAAGATAAGGCAATGGATAGATTTTTATCAAAAGATGCTAGTTTAGGTGAAAGATTTGTTGCGCTTCCAACAGCTGGAGCAATGTTTTTGAAGAGAAAACTAGGAATGGGAATCGAAGAGAACTTGAAATTTTAACTATATAAATGGAGGTGAACGTAAATTTCAGCAAAAATCAGAAAGAAAAATTAAATCCGCTTTTAAGAAAAAAATACCCGTTAGTATTCAATTTAAAATAGATCAACTAAGAATGGCGAAGATAAGATATTTTTAACAAATAGACAATACAATAAACTCAAAAAACACAAGAAAAACGATAAAGGCGTCAGAATAGAATTTTCTTATAATCAGTTGAAAGAACTTAAAAATGGTGGACTTTTTAAAGATTTATTAGATTTTGGAGAAAATATTCCAGTTGTTAAAAATGTTGTTCCTTATTTTCGTAAAGCTGCTCCAATCGTTAAAAAAGACGTGATTCCTATTGTTCGAAACATTTTAAATTGGTTAGATAAAGAGTTGGAAGATGTTACAGGATCTGGATTAGATGAAAAAAATTTGAATTACGTGAAATCAAACATTAAAAAAAATTTGAAATCAAACCTTTAACATTCGGGGAGTTGGAAGAAATCTGCAAAAATATTAAACATTTTAGAGGAATCTTCATGAGAGATACATTACCTGAAAAAGTTAAGAAATTTGAGTGTGGAATTGTGAATTTAGACTCGATAATGGGAAGTGGAACGCATTGGGTTTGTTATTATAAAAATAATAAGAATGCATGTTATTTTGATTCGTATGGAAGAATTGAGGACAAACCACCGAGAGAATTGATCCAATATTTGAAAAAATCAAACGTATACAACAATGATTCTCAAATTTAAGACTATAAAGATCCCCCAATTTGTGGTAATTTATGTGTTTTAGTTTTGAATAAATATGGATTCACAAAATATTTTTGACGTATTTGGTACACAAATTAAAACAGAAAGTATTCAAAATGTAGATAATAGTTTGAATTTTGATAGTTTCAGAAATGAGTTTGATAACAAGTTAGAAAATGTATTACAAAACCTTCCAGATTCAGATATGTTTGCTGTCGAGATTGAAGATTTTAAAGCAGAATATGATAACAAACTTGCAAATTTCATGAGTTCAAAAGAATTTGCTGATAAAATAAAAACATTGAAAAAAAAATTTAACTATGGTGTAGAAAAACTATTTACCAATTTAATGTCTCGTATCGAAAAAGCTGATAAAATTACTGAAGCGATCGAAGTTGAAAAGAATTATGCTAGTTTGGCTAATAAGAAAAGAATTGTCGGTGTTCGACCTGCTATTGACAAACATGATGTTGTTGTTAAAGAACAAATTTTAAAACCTCTAAAATTATCAGAAAACATCGATATTGTTGATTTACATGATCCAAATGTTAAAAATGCCTTAGATTTTAAAGGAAAAAGACTTAGCAGCGTTAGTAAGGGAATTTATCCGTTTGATGTTATCGTAAAAGATCAATTCGAAGATCATATTAAAATGTTTAATGAACTAAAACAAAACTATGAGAATCATAAACAGCATGTTAAAGATTTTACAACAGATGTCTATGAAAAGTTAGAAGCCAGAAATAAAAGATCTATAGAAAATTGTGATGAAATTAATGCAAAATTAACAAACTATGAGGAAAATTTCAATCTATATAAAACCGATCTTTTATGAAAAATAACAAACTTTTTTGAAAATTTTAATACACCTTTCAAATATTCTATTGATGAAACCCTTGGAAAAACTGGTAAAGTTATTGAAAAAATAGTTGCTAATCATTCTTTACATCTTGATAAATTAAATAAACTAGAAAAAAACTTTAATAAATTTAAAGAAGATGTTAATAAAACTTTTGAAAATATTGATAACAGATTTAACGGATTAGTCGGCTATGATGACAAAATTTCTCCTTTATAAATGACGCTCATATACTGTATGAGATGTAAAGAAAAACTGCAACAAATGATATAAAATATTACGTAAATATCAATATTACGTGGAGTTAAGAGAATATCTGGAAAATGTGCTGAATGTAACACTAAAAAGAGCTAATTTATAAAAACTTGATTTGAAATTTTTTCTTAATAAATAGAGATAGCGTGACATTACAGTGCTTTCGATCTTTTTATAATGCAACACGAAAGAGATTTGAAAAAAGAACATTGGGATGATATTTTTCAAAAATATGAATTATCCGAAGGTATGATGAGATTATACGTAAACAAATTGAATAGGTATAACATTGCTAAATATCAAACTTTATCATCAGAGTTCATTCAAGAAAATATACATTATCAATTAAAAGATCATATGTCTGTTCTTTGTCTCTATCAACACTTGAGTATAAAGTTTTTGGATGAAAATAAAGATACAGTTGATTGGAATAATATTATAGATAGTGGTTACTATCCTGTGCAGATTTTATTGAAATATGTGGCCGAAATTGCAAAATTTAAGGAAGAGAATCCTGAATATGATGAAGTTGATCATTAATAAATGACTCTAATCTGTTTAATTATTTTCTAATATATATATCTTTTCTTATAAAAACGTACATTAGATCGATAAAAAAATGATATCTTTCTTATACATGATGTTTAAAATTTCTAAATTTTTTCTTAATAAATGGCGGACTACCGAAAGTATGCAAATGATATTGAGAGAGCAGAGTTCAACAATTTTTATCCAATTAGTAAACAACATTTGAATGAACCGAATAAAAGAACTGAGTTTAATATTGATTTTGGAGATAATATTTGTTCGTCTAAATTCCAGTTTTATATTTCTGGAACTTTAACAAAACAAGATGGTCAAGCATATCTTGGAACTGATAATATTAGATTAATCGATAATTTCGTACCATTTTTATTCTCTAAAATTGAAGTAAGGAAACACAATAAATTGATAGAAGAAGTCGAAAACTGTGGCCAATTAAGCACTATTAAAGGAACCATTTGTTATTCAAAAAGTGATGTTATTTCTCAAACTTCTAATGCCTTTGAATCAGATTTTAAATTTGGTGTTTTTGAAGCAGTTGGAAATTTATCTCATTTTGGATTAGGATTTTTTGAAAATGTTACTATTCCGATCTATAAAGGAGGATTTTATCTAAGTTTTATAAGAGCAGAAGACGATGATGTGATTCTGAAGACTGCAACTGGAAATGTTATGCCTGTTGATGGAAAAATAACAATTACAGATTTTTTTATTAGAGTTCCAATGATTGATTATAAAACCACGAGTAAAATTAGGTTGATTGATGAAATTACAAAAAGTCAAAACATTATGTTTAATTTTCTAGATTGGCAATGTATTGAACAAAAAGGTCTTACTGGAACAACTTATTCGTTTCGATATTACAAATATTTATAGAAATATTTTCAATCCCAAGTTCGTTATCATTGGTTTTCAAACAGATATACAGAATAATCAAGAAAAAAAATCCTTCAAAGTTTGATAGTTTGAATGTAAAAAATATCAGAGTAAAATTTAACGGTTCTTATTATTCAGATGAATTACAAAATTTAAAAATTTCAGGAGGTCTTTTCAGAATCATGTATAAGATGTATCAAGATTTTAAGAAAGTTTACTGTAATAATAAGGAAATGTATTACAATCCTAAAGAATTTTTAGTGAATAGACCTATTTATGTCATTGATACAACAAAGAGTTTGACAAATATTTCTGGTTCAAAGAACGATATAATTATCAATATGGATTTTCAAAATGCTGTTAGAAACGCGATTTGTTATGTTGTTGTGGTTTCTGATAACTTTTTAGCCTATGATGTGATTAAGAACGATATTAGAGAAATTCAGTAGTTAATGATGTTCATATTATTCTCTTTCATTCCTTATAATACTTCAAAAATATACTCTTTCGCTGATGAAAAATCTTGATTTCTCCGTAATAATCTTTGTAATCATAGACAAAATATCCTAAATAGTTGAATAATAAAATAAAATCATTTCTTTTTATCTCGGTAGTTGAAATATAAACATAAACATTTGCGCTGAAAAATTTATATCTCGGCAGAGTTAGTTCCATAATTTCTATTTATAATAAAAGATCTTTCTATATAAATCAATGAAGAGTATAATGCCAACTGTTACAAGTGTTATAATAGAGGAGAAATTATTGATAAAAGATATTTAGTTTGTAGAGGTTGTAATTTAATTTTGTATGAAAGACCTAAACCTAAGAAATTTCGAAATAAACTAACACATTTGAATAATCTGCTTAAAAAATTGAAATATGGAGGTAAAAAACAAACACAATTTGTTACAGAATTTAGAAAAACAGAATAAAAATGTTTACTTATCTCTTAGAACCATTGAAAAAATTATTTTCCTTTTCAAAGAATACATTAGGTTTTTGGGTATCGATACACATGTTTATTATGAAAAGATATTACCTGTATTTTTTCATTATCTAGATGTAGAATTTGTTTATGATTTTAAACCAGAAATCCTCGATGATTTTATAGTTTCACTTGGAAAAGATAAATAACGAACCTCGTGAAATAAAGAGGTTTACTCACATTGGCTCGGCTTCTCGAGTGAAGATTAGCGAATTTCATTTTTACCATCTTTAAATTTTTTTCTATCTACGAAGATTATCATTCGTTCCCCAATTCATAGTACTCTTTTGATAACCATAGTTTGTGTCTCTCTTCTTCAGAATTACATGGAATATTATCTATAGTAATACCTTTTGTTTCACGCAAAATATAGTGATATTTTATAAGAAAAATCTTATAGTGCTCTTTAATGAATTTTGTTGATAAATCTTGATTCTCACAAAAAACCATAAGGAATTCAACAATTAAGTCTTGATTATATTCGGAAAACGTACAATATTGAAAAAATTTCACAAAATATCGATGAAAAATCTCTGTTTGTTTCTTTTTTAATTTCTTTTCTACAAGTTCAATGAATTCTGTACGATTTAAGGAAAGTATCGAAGACGGTATCAAATGTTGTTGAAAATAAACCGGAAGTTCAATGAATTCATCTTTGTTACACTGTTTAAACGCTAGAAATTGTAGAGACTTTGGTGAATTCATGTTTGCCATTTAGTAGAAAAGTTTTTTATCAAAGTATGTTTTTAGTAAAAAACTTTTAAATTGATTAAATTTCGTTAAGATTTCGAAGATTTTTTGTTTATTCGTAGCAGACATTTCAAATAGATTGATTTGACTAGACTGCTCAAGAAAGTAGAAGCAAACAGCTATAGATTCGGTAATTTTTCATTCGTGAGTTACTGTTTGATTTTACAGATTCTTTTATTGTCCTTTAAACAGTATTTTCCATTGATTTTCTGTCTGTACCAAAAGTGCGCTAGAAACCCCGTATTCCTATATACAACGGAAAAATCCCTTCAAAAAGATGTTGCCACGGTTCTGGCTTAAAATTAATTTATTTTACTGTTATGTATGCGACCAGCATAAAAGAAAGAAAAAAAGACAAACATCTAATAATATGAAATGTCTTTTAATTTTAATTAAGTGCCACATTATTGACGTGTGTGAGGAGTACCTGATCCTTTAGAATTCTAAAAATCATTACTCCTTTCCTCCCGTATTTCTACATACTCTCCGTTAGTTCATTCCAAGTTATGTTCACTGCACTAAACACACTTACATTTTCTTTCTCAGCCGAAGCCTCATCAGTTTAAAGTTGAAATTCTCATCACTTATGGAATATTGAGTCAATCAGTGGTCTCTCGCCTACTCATATCTGTCCCTTTCCTCACATCTGGAAAAATATTCAACGTATTCATGACTTCTGTAATTTTCTTCATCTATCTGGTCACTTATCCAGAATTACTCTTTTGCAGACTATACAAAACGAGTGGTATTTAACGACAATGTCGAGCTCTATGTTCAGGCAGCATAACCTAAAGGCCGACATCGCTTTGTATATTTTAAGTTTGCGAGCGCAGCGCATTTTGTGGTCACCTCTTCAAACTAGCGCGGTCATGACTAATGTAGGCGATTCACGAGTCACGAGATGACCCCTAGTCTCTTTGCACATCGGCAAATTCAGGGGATAAAGCCTTCTCTTGAGACTGTAACTATACTCGTGTGCCCTAATATTACAGATGTAAATCGTAATTTAAGTGACTTAAATGCTTCACCAATTAATGAATTTCCCGAATATATAAAATGTTCGATCACCAATAATTAGTTTATTTGGGTGTCCCTTTAGTGTCATATATGTTATATATCAACCTCTGGGATGTCTAAAAGTGATATAATATTGTTTCAGAAACAAAAAAACTGTAGTATGAAAATTTTTATAGGAGCCTGCGGTTGCGATTCAGTGCACAGTTGTGTACTTATTGCATTATTATTAACCAAGTTAATATTATTAATATATTACCTCCCTCCATCTGCAGTGTTCAGTAAACCTGTTCCAATAGTGAGGGATTTTCTTCTACTCATAAAAATGAGCAATAAAGTTCATATGAAGCTACGTCCTAAAACCTTTAGTTTTCTGTCTGTCTGTCTGTCTGTATGTGTCTGTATCACAAAAATTATCTTTTACTTCTAATAATAGTCTGTTAGTTTATGGGAGAACTCTATATAGAGTTAAAGATTTTTACGCCCGATGCGAAACTTTTACGTGAAAACGTGTGTTTTGACTAAAAGTCAGTAAAATCCTTTAATTGTCCAGCATCTTGTTTGCAGAAAACTTTGTTCAAGCAGCTGAGTTTACTTATAATGATTGACTATATACAAAAAATAACTTAACTGAGAAGGAGAATTTCAATACCTTGTTTTTAATATTTAAAACAACATATATGCTTTTTATTTTGCGATTTTGTATGCGAAGCTTACTTGATTATAGGATTTACAACATTAGATGTTATTAGCGATTTGTCATGGGAAGCTTAAATTAATTAGACGATACTGAGCTGGCTCTCTTTTGTCACAAATAGGGTTTCTTCCATGTGTGTGTGTGTGTGTGTGTGTGTGTGTGTGTGTGTGTGTGTGTGTGTGTGTGTGTGTGTGTGTGTGTGTCTTATCTGCAATTAGGGTTATTATCTTCTAAGGAAATGTACATAATATTTTGCAATATTATGTAAACATTATAACTCTGAAGCAGACAGTCATAATGTTTATATATTTCACTAATAAGGATTTAGATATTTTATTTACTGCAAAAAACCCTATTTCTGACTTAAGAGAGCCAGCTCAGTATCGTCTAATTAATTTAAGCTTCGCATACGAAATCGCTAAATAAAAAAACATAATATTGTTTATCTTATAAACAAGGTATTTAAATTAACCTTCTCAGTAACGTTATTTGTTTTGTTTTAAGTTCTGTCGTTTTAAGTAAACTCAGCTGCTTGAACTAAGGTCACTGCAAACAAGATACGTTGGACAGTAAAATGTTTTTGCCGACTGTTAGTCAAACACACAGTGTTTTCACGTAAAGTTTCGTTTCAAGCTTTTGTAATAATTTTTTTCTTCATACAGACTTCCCCCATAAACCAACAGACTATTATTAGAAGTAAAAGAAAGATTTTATAATTTAAAGTTTCGTTACGAATAGTCTTAAAATACCTTTTTAAAGCTAAAACTAAATATAATTGATGAGAACATATTTTCGTATATGATTCTTATATAGTTGTGCAAATCTGCCTACGAATGACACACCTGAACACAAAGCTTCCCACGACTGACGGACCTAGGTCAGTCGTAGGTGGTTGGTAGACGAATACAGACGTATAGTGACCTGTACTCTGTAGTTCAGTTTTAATGATTAGTGTTGTGTATTGTTTTTATTAAGTGCATGTTTTAGAGTTAGTGAAGTTGACACACAACATGGCGGTTGTGATTCCTGACATAGGCGTGATTTGATATGATCATCATACGCTTTGGTGTGTTTTGTTTATTTTAACCTAGTTTGTAGTTATGTATTAGGTTAGTTATATACCTGAAGAAGAGATCAGATTGCAGATCTCGAAACGTAGTGTTACTGATTTTTTGTTTCGCTGAACGATGGCAAATGTCAGGAAAAATCCTGTTTCCTTCACAATACTTCCATCGTCAAAAAAACTTCAAACAAAGAATTGAATGTTGGATTTATCTGTAGTTTGACTATCTCTTTAGTGCAGAGTTAGGTATCTGACTTTGTCTCAAACTTGACTCCTGGAATCTGGAGTTATGTTCGTTCAATGAGATCCAAAGGTAGTCGGTGAAGAAGACGCTCAAAACAAAACTTCACACGATTTCGATATCAGAGACACGTAGATTAGAAAATGCAATAACAGTGTGTAGTCTAGATGAAGTTTCAGTCTTATTGTCATTAGAGGGTTAAAACTTTATTGCTGGAGTTCTCCTCTACAATTTTTGTATTGAAATTATAAGATTCGAACCATTGGGAGGCACTCTCACTGTCAGGATGCTCTTCTGAACGCGAAGCTTCCCATGCTGACCTGAAGTCTGGTGTGCGAATAATTTTGTATGTGAAGACGAGAACACAATTACTTTTTCCTTATTATAATAATAACAGTACAAGAGAATCCATTTTAGATGAATCTTGAACGGCGCTTTAGTAAGTTTTTAATCGCCAAAATTGATAGTTCTAATGAAATGAGATGAAATACCTGTAATACGAAAAGATACTCATTGCAGTGCGGAGTCCTCCAGGGAGCAGAGCTGAGTTTGGGTACTGCAATATTTCTCTCTGTTGTCAGAAAGCGCAGATCGTTGCGTTTCTACATTGCTCCTTTTGGCTTCCACCTTGTTTGTAAATAATGGAAAGTTTCGGTATCAGGATAATCAAGTAGTTTTGCTGTGTGCTGTATTATAATTCCTAATTTGAGACCTACTCCATAGGTATCAATATATTATAAATTCTTTATTTGAAATTACGGAGGCTTCATTCTTTAGTATTAAATGTAGTAAAAGTATTACTTATTAAAAGTTAAATTCTTCGATACTTTTTTCTAGACTACGTTCTTCATGATGGGTATACAATATTTTCTTCAGGACTTGATAAATTGTCTGGAAAATTCATTGCATACTACAAAGTACCAGCTGATTCTAGTATAAATAAAATATGAATCGGAGAAATACAATAAAAAAAGGATATGTAAAAATTTGTATGGCTAAATTTGATTATTAAATGTTATTAACCTATATTTATAGAGAGAGAGAGAGAGAGAGAGAGAGAGAGAGAGAGCGCCTTTCCGGTGTTTGTTTATACCTCAGTTTCCATCCATGGACTGTTTTGCTTCAATTTATTTCTCAATGCTTGAAAACAACTGTTTGAACACAATCCAGCTGTCATTATGTGTGCATACGAGTATAGCTCGTATATTGCGTGGAATATCACGTCTACTGCAGATTCTAACTACGAACACCTATATTATTGCAACCATATTTTCATTCACCATTTTCGTATTCTCTATATTATTTTTTATTTTTACTAGAAATTTTAATTTTAAAATATAACTTTTATTCTGTTTTATTTTGTGGAACTGATTGTGTAAGCTGAACTTTGCTTATTGTATGGATTTATAAAAAAGCCTGTTCTGTACAAATTGTTTTAAAATAAGACCTCGCCGTCACGCACAGGTCTCGGCCCATGTGACGGTATTTTAATAATAATAATCTTGGAATTGTATTGTAAATTATTGTATATTTGAAAATAAAGAGTAATTTGAATTGGATTTGATTTGATTTTAATTGAGACAAAATCCGTATGGTTTTAGATTCATAAAGTAAAACGGCTGACTGTTCGCCTGTGAGCTACCTGACGCGTTAAGTTCGATTCGGTTCCTTTGGTACTAACTTGTATCATTGTATATATATTTAAATTGAGACAAAATCCCTATGGTTTTAGATTCATAAAGTAAAACGGCCGACTGTTCGCCTGTGAGCTACCTGACGCGTTAAGTTCGATCCGGTTCCTTTGGTACTAACTTGTATCATTGTATATATATTTAAATTGAGACAAAATCCCTATGGTTTTAGATTCATAAAGTAAAACGGCCGATTGTTCACCTGTGAGCTACCTGACGCGTTAAGTTCGATCCGGTTCCTTTGGTACTAACTTGTATCATTGTATATATATTTAAATTGAGACAAAATCCCTATGATTTTAGATTCATAAAGTAAAACGGCAGACTGTTCACCTGTGAGCTACCTGACGCGTTAAGTTCGATCCGGTTACTTTGGTACTAACTTGTATCATTGTATATATATTTAAATTGAGACAAAATCCCTATGGTTTTAGATTCATAAAGTAAAACGGCAGACTGTTCGCCTGTGAGCTACCTGAGGCGTTAAGTTCGATCCGGTTCCTTTGGTACTAACTTGTATCATTGTATATATATATATATATATATATATATATATATATATATATATACAGGGTGTATATTATGTCTGGAAACACCCAAAATATATCCTTTAATAATTTAAATATAAATTTGAAACCTTTACAATCGTGATAGAGATTGGGCATCTACTTTTTGGAACAATGTTTTGTTATGTCACACACCAACGGGGGACGTCCTGCCGAGGGTATCGTGAATATTCTTAATGAAGCCTATACCTTGTGATACATAATTTTAAAGGTAATAGCTTACTGAATTGAATGCCACAAACCGCATCTCAAGGGAATTATTCTATCAGAAAATAGAGCATTTTTTAGTATTGAAAATTTACTGATGTTCAACAATGTAATTTTAACATGGTTCTTTGCCACAAAATGTGTTACACTAATTTTTTAGCATTTTTTTAAAATGTTCAATTAAAAATAAAACAAAAATTTCATTTTAAGCTGGTTCTATTAGCACAAATTTGCCAGTTTTTATATTACAATTATGGAAATACTTATGTTATTGATTTCTTATTACAAATAAAAAAATAATGTATGCTGTTTAGAAAAGTCTTACAACAAACGTTTTACCTGCATTTGGTCATTTGGATTCGACAGAGTTGCCTAACATTTCTTCAGTTATCAAAGCAATCTCCTCTATATAATCCTGTTTCTTAGGTCTTCCAAATTATGAGGCTTTCTTCTATAAACATTGGATTTTAAATGACCCCATAGGAAATAATCGATTGGTGACAAATCCGGAGATCTTGGAGGTCCATTCGATTTCTCCTCTTTCGGCCAATCCATTTATGAGGAAACCTTAAATCCAAATACTCTCTTACCTGTCTCCCATAATGGGGGTGGAGCACCATCCTGCTGAAACCATACATTATCAAAGTATTCTCCTGATGCAATTTGAATAGCTGGGATTATTTCATTTTGGAGCATATTGTAGTAAAGTTCGGCATTTTAAAATTTCCATTGATGAAAAAGGGTCCAACAATTTTGTTACCTAAAATTCCACACCATAAAACGTTCAGTTTTTGTGGTTGCTGAGAATGGGACTCAGTAAATCCAATTGAGGGTTTTCACTAGCCCAGTTAACGGCAATTGTGCCTGTTAACATTGCCATTTAGGAAAAAAGTTGCCTCATCAGAAAATAGTATGTTGGTCAGAAAATCTCTATTGGCATCACATTTGCGCATCACAAGTTCACAAAACTCAACTCTTCTGTCGTAATCATCCTCACTTAACTGTTGCACTAAATGAACTTTTAAATGGTTTGTATTTATTAATTTTCAAAATCTTACTCACAGACATAGGGTGCATATCATGTTTGCTGTGCAGCTTTTCTGAGCGATTGTATGTGGGTCCTTCCAATAAATGTTTGCAAAACATCTAGTGCATGTTCTTCATCTGTTGCAGATTGTATCCTACCCGACTTTGGCCGATTACGTACACTCCCTGTCATTTCAAAACGCTCAATAGTTTTTTGATATTGTTGAAACACTTATGGGATTCCTTTCTGGGAAAGTGTCATTAAACAAATTACAAACTTCCCGATAAGATCTTTGACGATCGCCATATCCTCGCATCATCAACAGAGTAATTCGTTCTCTTTCAGACAATTCCATTAAAATGCCAAATAAAAACTGAAACTACTGTAATTAGATAACTTGTTGACAGCAATGCTTCAGAGACACTGATTAACTCGACAGGAATGATATGACCTTTGTCCATTTGTAATTCCCAAGCTTAGACCTGTCTAGTGAAAGCTCCATGCTCAACAAACTGAAACCTGTAGACCAGATGATTAATAACACAATAATTTTTCTCATAGGCTAGTGACCTTTGTCTCTTTAAACCTTCCTGCTGACTGGAAAACACCAAGTACAGATTCATAAGTAATCAGAGAAAGTGACTCATAAGTTTTATTCATTGTAATAAAAACTGGTAAAATTTGTACTAATGGAAACCAGCTTAAAAATAAATTTGTTTATTTTATTTTAATTGAACATTTAAAAAATGCTAAAAAATTAGTGTAACACATTTTGTGGCAAGAACCATGTTAAAATTACATTGTTGAACATCAGAAAATTTTCAATACTAAAAATGCTCTATTTTCTAAAAGAATAATTCCTTTGAGATGCGGTTTGTGGCATTCAATTCAGTAAGCTATTACCTTTAAAATTATGTATCACAAGGTATAGGCTTCCATTAAGAATATTTCACGATACCCTCGGCAGGACGTCCCCCGTTGGTGTGACATAACAAAACATTGTTTCCAAAAAGTAGATGCCCAATCTCTATCACGATTGTAAGAGGTTTCAAATTTATATTTAAATTATTAAAGGATATATTTGGGTGTTTCCAGACATAATATACACCCTGTATATATATATTTAAATTGAGACAAAATCCCTATGGTTTTTAGATTCATAAAGTAAAACGGCAGACTGTTTCGCCTGTGAGCTACCTGACGCGTTAAGTTCGATCCGGTTCCTTTGGTACTAACTTGTATCATTGTATATATATTTAAATTGAGACAAAATCCCTATGGTTTTAGATTCATAAAGTAAAACGGCAGATTGTTCGCCTGTGAGCTACCTGACGCATTAAGTTCGATCCGGTTCCTTTGGTACTAACTTGTATCATTGTATATATATTTAAATTGAGACAAAATCCCTATGGTTTTAGATTTATAAAGTAAAACGGCAGACTGTTCGCCTGTGAGCTACCTGACGCGTTAAGTTCGATCCGGTTCCTTTGGTACTAACTTGTATCATTGTATATATATATTTAAATTGAGACAAAATCCCTATGGTTTTAGATTCATAAAGTAAAACGGCAGACTGTTCGCCTGTGAGCTACCTGACGCGTTAAGTTCGATCCGGTTCCTTTGGTACTAACTTGTATCATTGTATATATATATATATATATATATATATATATATATATATTTAAATTGAGACAAAATCCCTATGGTTTTAGATTTATAAAGTAAAACGGCAGACTGTTCGCCTGTGAGCTACCTGACGCGTTAAGTTCGATCCGGTTCCTTTGGTACTAACTTGTATCATTGTATATATATTTAAATTGAGACAAAATCCCTATGGTTTTAGATTCATAAAGTAAAACGGCAGACTGTTCGCCTGTGAGCTACCTGACGCGTTAAGTTCGATCCGGTTCCTTTGGTACTAACTTGTATCATTGTATATATATTTAAATTGAGACAAAATCCCTATGGTTTTAGATTCATAAAGTAAAACGGCAGACTGTTCGCCTGTGAGCTACCTGACGCGTTAAGTTCGATCCGGTTCCTTTGGTACTAACTTGTATCATTGTATATATATATATATATATATATATATATATATATATATATATATATATATTTAAATTGAGACAAAATCCCTATGGTTTTAGATTCATAAAGTAAAACGGCAGACTGTTCGCCTGTCAGCTGCCTGACGCATTAAGTTCGATCCGGTTCCTTTGGTACTAACTTGTATCATTGTAGCCTATATATATTTAAATCATTCCTAATTAGAGAAAAGATTGACCATAAATACATATAACAATCCCAAGCCTTAAAAATTAAGTTACTTTCTTTCTGAGTCTCATAAATATGCTCCATTTACTGTTAAAATTGATTCAACTAAACCTAAACAATACGGCATTAAATATGGACTCCGATTGGTCATATTGGTGATACCTTCAGTCTTACAACAGAAGTAAACAGATACGAATAGAACGAAACTGTATGTAGAGCTGAGAATGGTAAAACATCATGGAGATATTCACGTCAGGACAATAATACTGCAATATTGTCATTATTAATACCAAGTAAACCGTTAAGTGACCGTTTACTCACTCAGTATCTTTCATACCGAACTCGAGTTGCCACAGATCATCGGCGAATTGACTTTTGTATTGTTGAAATTCATCTCGCAATGTTATATTGATGTTCCCTCTGAATAAAATTCATTTTTAAAATTCTATTAGTTAATTGTACCACTAATAGTTTATTAGTTCACTTCATTTTCAAGTTTAGTAGGCCTTGGGTTGAAATTATATATAAAGCATAAAATTGTTGATTCTAAGAATTTTTTATGTATACTTGTTTTATTGCAAACAATTAAATATTTATATTCATTTTTTAATAACATCACTATAATTGGTAATACAAAATGTAATTGTATCATTTAAATGTACAATAATAAATAATCATACGTTGTTGTAATTCTCTTTCGTAAATTACATACATTTAATTTGTTAACCGATATAATTTAGTTTAATAATACATGCATTATATCGTTTAATTTGGCAAACTATCGCCTCTTTGTTTGATATGATTAAATTCATATTTTGGCACACAATTGATAAGTTTATAGATATTATATCAGTGTTTGTGAATCATGATCACCCCTCTCATTCAACTTTCAAGTGAGTTTTATTCTCAGACAAGAATTTAAAATTTAAGCCAAGATGAAAATATCATAATGATTTGTTTGTGCGATTTTCCAGTGTTATTGAAACATTTTTAACCCCAGTTGAACCTTTACCGTTGTCTCCCTATGCTACGCACAACACAGTGCTCTTGCAGACTCCACTTATGACCACTCAAGTTAGACTCCCGAAGTTGGAGCTACGTAATTTTGGTGGAGAACTCATTGACGTTACGTACATTTATACAACATAATGTCCATCGTAATACGTTGCTCTTCCATGTAAAAACTCGCAATATCTTCTCTCCATGCTCAGTGTTGAAGCACTGACGATAGTGCAATCTTGGCAGCTCCCCATAATAAGTCTTTCATAACCTTAAAGTCTTTACTTTTGCTGGACATGATGTTGGAAATCATCATCTGTTACATCGCTATCTCCTCTTACTTTCTCTTTAGAACGTACTGGAAGGCTAGACAATATAAGTCTTTGTGCACGTTTTTCAGTTAGAAATGCGAAATAACTTGACCACCACCGATACTATTTTCACCCGTTCCCATCCATGACTTCAGTCTCAGTATTTTTTTTTCTCTCGTATATACCGTGCTAATTTTCTTCTTCACTAAATTAATATCTGTACCAGTTTTGTAGCATTCGTTTTAAAAACTGTTGTTACGTGTATTATAAATTCAGATAACTCTTCTTATGGATCTATTTTAAACCATTATGTTCGGTCACAGGCCGGACATATTTGGCTGATTAAAATAGAAACGAGCTACAACCGAGAATGTTTGTCCCAATGTCCACACTTCACGTACACAAATAAAATGTTCACTGCCAATATTCGACGAACAAAAATTTTAGTATAATTTAATTTGTTTCTACTTTTCATTGTGTAATGTATGACATATACATGACACAGTTGCTAATAGTTGTTTCATTTGTAAATGGGTGTGTTCTTGACTTCATTTGTAAATGGGTGTGTTCTTGACTTCATTTGTAAATGGGTGTGTTCTTGACTTCATTTGTAAATGGGTGTGTTCTTGACTTCATTTTTAAATGAACATATCATTCTCAAGCATTCTGTTTTCAACAAAAGTTTATAGCTCAGAAGAAAGCATATAAAGATGATTGAACGCTGTCGCTCATTAATATAATATAGGCAACAACAAAACAAAATATTTATAACCATCTGCATATATTGAAGAGGATTAGATTGACTGCCGCTACAACTAATAGATTAACAAACATATCAAAGAAAATACAATTATATATAAATTTATCAACATATCAAAGTTTAAGGCATTATATATAAATTATTACAAGGAATATAATCTTTAGGAAAACCAGCATCAATAAACAATTTGGCATACAAACCAGACGTATTTAACTCGACTTGTTTGACCATTAATGAGCTAGAAGAATGATATTACTGATAAATCTTAATTTAACCAAATTATAGTGACAGAAACGTATATGAACGTAGAATTTGGGTGGATGGGACAAGTGCAATTTCGATCAATCAAACCAGACAAAAGTGGATTTCGTGGAAAGCCGCGTAGCCTAATTACAGCGATTGTTCTCTCGGCGCTCATGTTGGTGTGGTGCATTAAATTGAGTTAATGTATATATCATAAATTATAAAAATTGCACTGAGTATTAGCCTACTAGTATTAAAAGAAACAAACTATGGATTACGGTATGTATTCATAATTTATATCAAGTTACAGGTAAGTAGTAGAGAAAAAAATTCTGAGTTGTTTTGAAAAATTGGCATTCACGTAGGTTGTGTGAGTGAAGAAAAGCTAGGCCTCTTTTCCGTAATTAGTAACTATTGACCTAATAACAGAATACAATCAAAACTCATTTGTAAAACTGAATATCTGTTATTCCACGGGGAATAGTATAATTTACTTATATTTATTGTTTATGGTTATCTCCGCTAGATCGTTATGACATTTTAATCGTAAGACGGGTGCACCTACTGAATTTGATGTCTTATGATGTTTTCTACATATTAGATACAATCATCTCTTTATAAGGTATCGGAGAAGATGTAAATATTTGCTGGGGTTTCACAAACGTGACAATATGAAATATCTTCTGCACAGCTTATGTTAATTATAACAATAGTATCAGTGTCTTTTCTTCTAAGTTTTGCCGGGAATTTGGACTTCTGCATTGCTGGACTGTTTGTAGTGCAAGTGTCAGTCTGCTGTTTGATCTGCTCTACCATTCAACACATATATGAACATTACTGAAACAGTATTTCTCTATGTTGCCTTTTATTGGTCCAGATGCAGTAATAGCAGCTTGTATGGAAATCATAGGTATGAATGACAGACCTGCTACGGATAGTTATTGCTTGACAAGAACGTCACGCGGGGTGTGGGGAGGGGGGTTTCCAAATTTTTACTACAGAGCGCTACAGTGTCTGGTGTCGGGAGATATTGAACAGCGCTACAGTGTCTGGTGTGGGGAGATACTGTACAGTGTTACAGTGTCTGGTGTCGGGAGATTCTGAACAGCGCTACAGTGTCTGGTGTGGCGAGATACTGTACAGTGTTACAGTGTCTGGTTTCGGGAGATACTGTACAGCACTACAGTGTCTGGTGTGGCGACATACTGTACAGTGTTACAGTGTCTGGTTTCGGGAGATACTATACAGCACTACAGTGTCTGGTGTCGGGAGATAATGAACTGCGCAACAGTGTCTGGTGTTGGGAGATTCTGAACAGCGCTACAGTGTCTGGTGTGGCGAGATACTGTACAGTGTTACAGTGTCTGGTTTCGGGAGATACTGTACAGCGCTACAGTGTCTGGTGTCAGGAGATACGGTACAGCACTACAGAGTCTGGTGTCGGGGGATACTGTACAGCACTACATTGTCTGGTGTCGCGAGATAATGTACAGCACTACAGTATCTGGTGTCGGGAGATTCTGAATAGCGCTACAGTGTCTGGTGTGGCGAGATACTGTACAGTGTTACAGTGTCTGGTTTTGGGAGATACTGTACAGCGCTACAGTGTCTGGTATCGGGAGATACTGTACAGCACTTCAGTGTCTGGTGTCGGGAGATACTGTACAGTGTTACAGTTCTGGTGTCGGGAGATACTGAACAGCGCTACAGTGTCTGATGTGGGGAGATACTGTACAGTGTTACAGTGTCTGGTGTCGGGAGATTCTGAACAGCGCTACAGTGTCTGGTGTGGGGAGATACTGTACAGCACTACAGTGTCTGGTGTCGGGAGATACTGTACAACACTTCAGTGTCTGGTGTCGGGAGATACTGTACAGCGCTACAGTGTCTGGTTTGGGGAGATACTGTACAGCGCTACAGTTCTGGTGTCGGGAGATACTGTACAGCACTACAGTGTCTGGTGTCAGGGGATACTGTACAGCTCTACAGTGTCTGGTGTCGGGAGATACTGTACAGCGCTACAGTGTCTGGTTTGGGGAGATACTGTACAGCACTTCAGTTTCTGGTGTCGGGAGATACTGTACAGTGTTACAGTTCTGGTGTCGGGAGATACTGAACAGCGCTACAGTGTCTGATGTGGGGAGATACTGTACAGTGTTACAGTGTCTGGTGTCGGGAGATTCTGAACAGCGCTACAGTGTCTGGTGTCGGGAGATACTGTACAGCACTACAGTGTCTGATGTCGGGAGATACTATACAGCACTACAGTGTCTGGTGTCGGGAGATACTGTACAGCACTACAGTGTCTGGTGTCGGGAGATACTGTACAGCGCTACAGTGTCTGGTTTGGGGAGATACTGTACAGCGCTACAGTGTCTGGTTTGGGGAGATACTGTACAGCGCTACAGTTCTGGTGTCGGGAGATACTGTACAGCACTATAGTGTCTGGTGTCGGGAGATACTGTTCAGCACTACAGTGTCTGGTGTCGGGAGATACTGTACAGCGCTACAGTGTCTGGTTTGGGGAGATACTGAACAGCGCTACAGTGTCTGGTGTGGGGAGATACTGTACAGTGTTACAGTGTCTGGTGTCGGGAGATACTGTACAGCACTACAGTGTCTGGTGTCGGGAGATACTGTACAGCGCTACAGTCTACGTTTGGTAGCAAACTTGTTATATTTACTATGGTATAAGATACTGAGGACTCCTCCCAAACGAAGCCCATTATAACGCATTATATGAGGCAATAACAAGAAAGACACATCATATCAATAAGAATAACTTAACATTTAAATTTTTGTTTATAAATAATATAAAGTAGACTTCGTGTGATACTTTCGTAAAGTGAGTTTTATTTATTTCGGTAGTTTGGGAATGAACAGGTAATGACTGTCGAAATATTATAAATTCGACATTGTCTTTCCTCACTTTATAACTGTGACAGAGAAAATTATCCAACATATTTATAACTTTTACTCGTATTATTATTTTCGTACTTTTATGTTTCTTTGTAAGTCATTGGAACATACACTTCTTATAAATCTTGACCCTTATAATATATGTATTGATAATTACGAAAATATTTAAATATTAATCATAAACAGATATTAAATTACATTAAAATACAAAACCAATATTTAATACATATTATTGTGAGGCCTTTCGATATCCAAGATACCTTCATCAGACACATTTAATTTTGTGATGTGTCTGATGAAGGTATCTTGGATATCGAAAGGCCTCACAATAATATGTATTAAATATTGGTTTTGTATTTTAATGTAATTTAACAGTGACCAATATAAGCTCCATCTACAGCATAAACAGATATATTATCATTATAATCTACATTATTCACGTTAATCAGTTTCATTTTATTTTCAAAATAAAGAAAATTAACCTGGTGTAAAGACCAAAATATATAAATTTTATCCCAAAAATGCAGTATTTCTATCGTGTGATAATATAATACTTTTATGACAAATCTTCCGCCAGTTGTAACACAAACAACTGTTGGCCGGAAACACCAACTGGACCGGAAATTGTGACAATAATGTAGTTGCAATCCAGGAGTGTAGTTTATAACCTCGTTACAAACTACAAAGCGCCCTTTAATTGTAACACAATCAACTGTTGGCTGGAAACACCAACTCAACCGGAAATGACGTCTACAATGCAGTTGCAACCTGAGAGTGTGTGATATAAAATAGTTACATATAAAAAGCTCTCTCCAGTTGTAACAATATTAGCTTGTGGTCGGAAATAAAAACTGGACATAAATAATTGTAAATAATGAAGTTAATAAATGATAGTGTATGTTATAAAATCGTTATAACGTCAAAGGTCTCTCCAGCTGCAACACAATCAGCAGTTACCCGAAACACAACATTGACTGGAATTTCAGACAATAATAAAGTTACTTCACGATAAAGAATATTATAAAAGCGTTATAACGATAAAGGTATTTCCAGCAGTAACACAATCAGCAGTTGACGAAACACAACCTTGACTGGAATATCAGACAATAATAAAGTTACTACACGATAAAGAATATTATAAAAGCGTTATAACGACAAAGGTATTTCCAGCTGTAACACAATCAGCAGTTGACGAAACACAACCTTAACTGGAATATCAGACAATAATAAAGTTACTACACGATAAAGAATATTATAAAAGCGTTATACAACAAAGGTATTTCCAGCAGTAACACAATCAGCAGTTGCCCGAACACAACCTTGACTGGAATATCAGACAATAATACAGTTACTACACGATAAAGAATATTATAAAAGCGTTATACAACAAAGGTATTTCCAGCAGTAACACAATCAGCAGTTGCCCGAACACAACCTTGACTGGAATATCAGACAATAATACAGTTACTACACGATAAAGAATATTATAAAAGCGTTATAACGACAAAGGTATTTCCAGCTGTAACACAATCAGCAGTTGACGAAACACAACCTTGACTGGAATATCAGACAATAATAAAGTTACTACACGATAAAGAATATTATAAAAGCGTTATAACAACAAAGGTATTTCCAGCAGTAACAAAATCAGCAGTTGCCTGAAACACAACATTGACTGGAATATCAGACAATAATAAAGTTACTACACGATAAAGAATATTATAAAAGCGTTATACAACAAAGGTATTTCCAGCAGTAACACAATCAGCAGTTGACGAAACACAACCTTGACTGGAATATCAGACAATAATAAAGTTACTACACGATAAAGAATATTATAAAAGCGTTATACAACAAAGGTATTTCCAGCAGTAACACAATCAGCAGTTGCCCGAACACAACCTTGACTGGAATATCAGACAATAATACAGTTACTACACGATAAAGAATATTATAAAAGCGTTATAACGACAAAGGTATTTCCAGCTGTAACACAATCAGCAGTTGACGAAACACAACCTTGACTGGAATATCAGACAATAATAAAGTTACTACATGATAAAGAATATTATAAAAGCGTTATAACAACAAAGGTATTTCCAGCAGTAACAAAATCAGCAGTTGCCTGAAACACAACATTGACTGGAATATCAGACAATAATAAAGTTACTACACGATAAAGAATATTATAAAAGCGTTATACAACAAAGGTATTTCCAGCAGTAACACAATCAGCAGTTGACGAAACACAACTTTGACATTTTCGTTTCAAACGCACATACATCTCCATTTGATATACTAGGGTTATAATGATAGTGAACGTACAAGCAACTTAAACTAACAGTAAATATCTAAGGGATAAGTGGACGTGTAGGCGGCTGAGTAGACAAGTGACTGAACAGTGTACTAAAATGATAACTGAATGCAATAGGAAACTTACCTTACAATTATTAAAACAAGATAAGTAACCATTAAAATAATAGGACTAGTGACAGCAATGAGTAAGTTATAGACCAAAAGACAAAGTCACTAACTCTATTACAAGTAGACTATGCCAATATCATATGCAAAATTAACCATAGTAAGATATCACTAAAAATACATATTTAAGTAAATATCTCAAAACACTAACGCAATGATACGAAAACACTAACAATAAAGATATTGTAAAAATAACGATAAAACAATAAACTATAACATAAAATAAGAAGAGTATAAGTATATAAATAAATAATAAATTTACAGCAATGAAGACAGCAAGAAGATTGTAACATACCGAGTGATACAAAGTGGAAACTTAAGTACTGTACACTTCAATTTCCACTTCAAAGTTCTCACATTATCGTGAAACAGATCGACGGACAAAGGCAAATTATAGCCGGCTTTCTGTAGGCGTGCCACCGCGCTGTTCGCTGCATAGTTTGTCCCATAGTGCTGCCAGGCGAAGAGGTCTTTGGAACGAGTGTTTAATAGTGTCTTGAAGGAAAATAGTTGAAGGACGTCGACTAAGTCAGCTTTAGTCCTGCGAGTCTCAAGATGGTCCAGTTCAGTGGTGGAGTATAATCGTCGATAGGCACTTGATGATAATGGCAACCATTTCTGACACCCACCAAGCGAATGAATTGTCGCTGGATTCTTTCAAGATCGTCACAAAGGTATTTTTGGTGTGAGTTCCAAAACGTTGATCCTTATTCCAGAATCTGTCCTACCAGGACACAGTATATTGTCCTCAAGGTAATCATATTCATAGTATGTTTAGAGAAGCGAGAAATAAAGCCAAGCATTCTATTAACCCTTGAGCAGATGTTGTAAATACGAGCCTAAAAGCGCAATTTCTTTATCAGTATAATTCCAAGATCTCTCACCTTACTCACTCTGACAATGGTCACTCCTTGTAGTGAATAGTGATATATTATGGACGAAGTGCAACGTTGAAATAATATGGCTTGAAATTTCTTGGGATTCAGTGGCATTCTATTTGCTAAGCACCCTGCATTTACACTGTGAAGTCTATTTTGCAGCAATTCGCAGTCCGCTTCGTTAGCAATTTGTGATAAAAGCTTGACGTCATCTGCGAACATAAGGCAGTCACTCTTGATATTCATAGGAAGGTCGTTAATGAAGAGTGTGATAGGTAAGGCCCAATTATGGAGTCCTGAGGCACTCCAGAAAGTGAGAAAAACTCGGAAGACAGTGAGCCAGATAATATAACAATAATACGCTCGGAGAGGTAACATGACAGCTAACGAATAGAAGTATTGTCTTATCTAAGTGAAGAGATCTTTTTTAGTAATTAAGCTTGGTCAACGGTGTCAAAAGCCTTGGAATAGTCTTGATATATCGTATGTAGCTGTATGTTGGCAGCAAATCCCCTTTGAACATGAATTTGAAACATCAGTAACATTGATAGAGTCGATCGTCCCGGTAAGAAGCCACGTTGTGGTGGCAAGTTAATTGAGAAATAAATTTTACGTCGCAATCGATCAGGAAAAAATCTTCAAAAACTTTTGGCAGGACTGGAATATCGGACAATAATAGAGTTAATACTCGATAGTGTATGTTATAACATCGTTAGAAGGACAAAGCTCTCTTCAGTTGGAACACAATCAGCAGTTGTCTGGAAACACAAGCCTGACTGGAATATTAGACAACAATAGAGTTACTACTCGATAGTCTATGTTATAACATCGTTAGAAGGACAAAGCTCTCTTCAGCTGGAACACAATCAGCAGTTGTCCGGAAACACAAACTTGACTGGAATATCCGACAATAATACAGTTATTACTCCATACTGTGTTGTATATCATCGTTAAAATCACAAAGCTCTCTTCAGCTGGACCCAACTCTTGTGATAGTATGACCGTCGTGCAGTCATTATTGCCTTTGAATAACATGCAATATTGTATAGCAAAAGTCATTAGGATATCTACTCATTCAAACACAATCATACATACAAAAATTTCCTCATCCAGACAAACATTCAATTCCTATATCAGATCCTGTTAAACGTTCTTCGATTTCAATTTCACAGGCGGGTTTCCATCGACCCACCCACCGTGTAAAAAGCACCTGACACAAATAGGCGTTTAAATCAAGATTAAAAATTGTTTGGGATCTACCAATGTTTTAAGAGTCTCAGGGAGCCTATTAATCAACCTAACACCAGCCTGCGATGATGAGACGCCACCGTTCGATGGAGTTGACTGTGATAGTTTTGTCCCTGCCTTCTCTGAGCTAATCTGCCCTTTTATTTACAGAAAACAGCCACCTCGAAGATGTAGAGGCAGTGAAAATTCAATAAACTAAGCTCCCTGATGGCAAATCTGCACGGCTCTATGCTCATTAATTTTGAAATGATTCGCTTTGAACAGCTTTCTTTTGAGGGTGAAAAAGTCAGGAGTATTACTCCATATGCAAGGTGCGGATAAACAAGGCCAAAATAAGGCATTTTAAGGATGTCGTGATAACAGTGTTTTGCCAGATTCCGAAAACCATACGAACCTGAAGTTACTCTGGAACAAAGACTTTCCACATGATTGTCTCAGGTCAGACCTCGATCTAGGTTATTCATGCTGTATTAATTCCATGCTGTTTTTTAGAAGTCCTAGTTAATTTTTTATATTTTGTTTCATTCATAGGCTTTATCAACTTTTATACTTTTCTTATATATTCTTCTATAATTTTTTAAAACTCTTTGGAAATTTTCATTGTTTGTGTTAGTAAAAATTGAGTAATAAAATTGAAGTTTTTCACGTAATGTGAGAATACCTTGTGTAATCCAAGTATTCTTATGTCGCTTACTGCGTAATTCGATTTTTTTTGTAAGGATATCAAATATTTAAGTAATAGAGAAAGCGTTCCTTAAAATCATTGTACATTTAAATGTACAAAATTAATTTTGAAACTGAATGTTATTTAAAATGTTCAAACTTTTTCACTCAAGGTGATGGATTAACTCGTTAGTATTTTGAGAGTTTTGAGCTCTTTTGACCGTAACTTCAGCAAGCTGTCACCGCATTGGGTATAAAGAATCGGGCAAGGTGTAAACATGTAAAAAGCGTTGGTTGTAAGTAATATATATGTGTGTGTGTGTGTGTGTGTGTGTGTGTGTGTGTGTGTGTGTGTGTGTGTGTGTGTGTGTTTACACGTATTCAGGTAGAACATTGGAATAAACATCAACTCCCTTAGTATTTATGCTTACAAGAAAGTTAGTTAGGGCAAATATCGAAATATATTTCACTTTAATAGGCTACAAGCAGTATGTGTTTAAAACAGGATTCGAATAACTTAGATATTTTATGTTACATGATGGATCCCTATATCACTTAATACGTGTGATAAAACTAAGCAGACAAGTAATACAGAATGTACCCCAGTAGAGAGCGTGATTGTGTTGTTACACTGTTTGGACACATTTCATTTGGAAAACACTGTAATTCATTCGCTGACACTTGTTTACTTCCCGGAATAAATGTGTTTCCGTTTCTTTTAACTTTATATTATGTAAGTTAAAAATATGTGGAAATCATCAGTTTATAAGTACTCACTGTTTAAGCCTCATATCCTCTAATTTCACGAAGTAACACATTCAAAAATCGAAAAAATTAATTTTTTAAGGGGAGTCCGACTCCCATAAGAACGCAATGTTAACTATATGTTGCATAACTTGAAAACTATTTAAGATAGCTTACTTATTTTGGTTTTATTTTGAATATCATGTATTTTTCTAGTGCCCTAGGAGAGGTTTTTAGTTTTTTCTTTTAATAAATAAAATTATGAATTTTTAAAATGTTTGTGTTTAAAAATTTAAATATATAAATATTTTTAAATCAAATTAGGACAATTATATCCCAAAACCCTCTCCTATGGCACTAGTATTTTAGCCAAGGAATGTGTGTTAAAAATTTCATTAAGATATCTCAATCGGTGTAGGTTTTATGCAACATACAGTTTTAAAAAATTTAAGTTTCATCTCTTGAAGTATCACCTCAGGCAAATGGAAGTGCTTGGTGTGGTCATAGGTATCATTTTCACGGGTTGCTTTTACAAACTTGCACCAAGTGTCATCGGTTTTAGGGCAGAGTTCGTGTCTAGGAGTTTCATTGCTGGACAAAAGATGAAAATAAGTTGCCCATACATCTTGCTTCATGGCAACCAGGTTGTTACTGTTCCTGCGAATAGCCAAACCATAAAATATTTGTATTTTTTGTATAGCAGCATCTGTCAGTATTTTTTTGCCAGAAAGTGGTTTTCCATCTGACAACAGCGTTTTCTTTGACATTTCTTTTAGTTTGCGCAACCTTGTTCCCATTCTTTTTTGGACATGACCCACACACTCTAATTTACTAATATTAGTAAGTGGGCCATAGGGTTGGCTTTCAGAAGCAGCTTTGAATGCATTTGTGTCCCCGTCGCTAAGATATTCTGTGTACTTTACATCATACAAAGACACAGAACGCTCAAAATATCAATCGCTCCTTTCACCTCTATCCCTCCGCTAGTGCCTAAATAGTTCGCAGTACACGAATCAATATGTATATTTTGGGTCCTGTCTGGGCATTGGCAATACTTAGACATTACTTCAACATCTAACACTTTTCCTGTATCAACTACAGTTACGGAAAACTATTCCATTTAGGGAAGTATGGCCCTGTTTCTGCCAGGATCCGTCTACTGCCACACATAAATGTCTGCCATTAGGCTCCTCACACTCAGCAACTGCCTCATCTACAGCCAATGTCATACACTCTTTACACAATAATTCAATGTGAAGGCTAATAAAATTTCATGTTTTCTATACTTAGTTGGTGGAGAAGGGATATTCAAGATGCCGCATAAACTCTGAGCGGAAGTATATCCTTTTCTGATTACCCTAATGCCATAGGCTAACCTAATATTTAGATCAAAAAAGTTTCGGGTAGTTTTCAGGCCTAACTTGGTGTTTGTTTCCTGTCTACAAATATCTTTACAATTGGTAAAAGTTTTATTGTTATCACAATTACTACATGCAATGCTAATTTCAATTGCTAAGCCTACAATGGATTTTCTTGTAATGTTTAGAACTCCTTTGCATATATTACAGGCTGCTATATCCTTCAATGTACTGTTAAGAACACTCAAAGCAATGACATCATACTGCATATTTTCAGTTTTACTATCATAGTAGTCAAAGTTGGATTGTAACTCTACCTTAGAGCTAGAAGTTGTTATAGGTTTATCTACAGCTTCTGGAGTGTGGGTAGGCCTAGGTTTATTTGTTTTAATTTGAGCAGTAGTCTTCTTCCTATAAACACTGTATCTTCCTTATTTATTTTTGTTTTCCATAATGTAGGCTAAACCAAATCAGTACTAACACTACTACAGTAACACTAAAAATATTTACACTATTATGTTGCTATGAATACGTAACTATTGAAACAAAACTTTATAAACAAAGCAATCACAAAGAACACAGCAGATTGAAGCAGAAGCTACAGACACTGACAGTGAACACAACTGTCAAGCAGAATAGCCAACTACATAAAACTAAATCAGCTGATAAATGTATCAGTGTACTGTATAAAGTGAGTCTGACTATAGTAGCGGGGCTGGATCGACTTTTTGGTGTGCAAGGTTATTTTAAATAATTTTTTCACTTATTTAGACAAAACTTATTTAGAAATCACACACAACAAAATTTCTTCGGTCAGACTGCCTTTAAAGGGGAATGACATAATGTTTAAAATTTACATTTCCGATACAAATGTTAGTAAATTTGGGTAACAGCTAACAAATACTTGTGTGTGGCCATCCATGTGCAACCATACTCATAAACGCGTATAAGCAACTGAAAGCGCCCCTGTAAAACTATGATTAGAAAATCTGTTAGCAGATGATTTAAATAGGTCCCGAAGCGATCATATCTAAGGAAATGGTTTTTGACGGCAATTATATGAAGAATTACGGGTGCAAAGGTTAACCTAAAAAATCTTTTATTGCATCAAGTATCTTACTTTAAAAATTGTTATACTTACAGAAATTGTTACATGACCCGATGCATAACAAAATTAATTAAGCATGTGTTGAATTTATTAGTTTAAAATTAGTTATTATACCCCTAACTTTAACGACAAGGGCATTTCTTTGGGCGTCCCCATGGAAAAGTGGCCTAGGACGTTATGCTTTGAATTTGGGTTAGAGATAACAGAAGTGCATATCCTGTTAGTGCAATATTTATCAACTCGACTTTGCGCTTTATCAACTAACTATTATTCTCTATGTTAAGGTCCTCACACAGGACAGTGGACCATGAGGTCGGACTCAAAATAAGGCATAAAATACCATCCAGCTCTCCTTTGTAATAAAGGTTATAAGTACCATGTTACATGTATCTGCTATATAAATATATCTGAATACTAATTCTCAGTTAAAGGCACGAAAAAAAGAAAACTATCCTAACGTTTAGACGTTAGCGCCTCCTGATCACTCTCCACTCATATTCAAAGTCAAACCTTTCATTGTCGTTAACAATGATACAATTATGTGACAAAATTCATACTGAATAAATCTATAATTTTTACATTCTTTCACAATACCACATAAGACATACAATCTCTACATTCATGCATACCACTCACTCTCCAATTTTCTTCCAAGTCTTCTAGATTGCAGGCCTCCCAATTATAATTAAAAAATTCTTCGACAGTATAGAATGCTTTAGATACTAAAATGCGCTTCAGACGACTTTTTAACGCATTGGGTATTTGTAGGTTTTGCATGGATTCGGGCAATCTGTTGATTAAACTGACACCTGCCTGCGAAGGTAGGTGTTCATAAACTACCGTTCTGTGTCGTCCAGTACGGTACTTTTCTCTGCCTCTCATTTCATATTCACGTACGTCTCGGCTCCTAGTCAGCACACATTTTGACTTACAGAATAAAACTGCCTCCAAGATATAGAGACATGGCAGAGTCAACAGCTGCAATTTTTTGAAAGGTGATCTGCACGACTCTGAAGCTCATGTTGGCAATTGTTCTGATCGCTTTCTTTTGAAGCCTGAAAACTCTCAAAGTATGATTTTTTGAACAAGCTCCCCACAAAATCACTCCGTAGGAAAGATTTGGGTATATCAGGCAGTGATACGCCGTCATCAGCACCTGACTTGGGCAGTATTTGGCTAAAAACATAAATGCCAGATGCTAATTTTGAACAAACTGAATCAATGGAAAGTGAACATTCCTTGTGAAACCTCGATCAAGTTATCTTCCAAGGAATTTTGGGGAGTTAACCTTTTCTAATGTGGAGCCGCCCAGCATGATGGAATGCCCACACCCAAGTCCATTGATTGCAGGGCCAAATTCAGGAAATTATATTTTGCGGAATTTGTTGTGAGTTCCCCAAGGCTTTATCCTCAGTCCTGGACACACAGGTCAGACAGTTTTTAAGGTCAAAAAAGCTTTTTGTTACACAACTTCTATTGATTTTTCGTTAAAACCGTGAGTCGTGTCGTCAGCTTACTGTACGAGATTCCCGTACAGAAGCGATGACTGTACGTCATTGACATGACCAGACAAAGGATTGGACTGAGGATAAAGCCTTAGGGAACTCCATATCTCAAATCCATTGGGCTTGAAAGGTTATTTGTAATTTTGACAGTCTGTGTCCTATAACCTAAAAATTATTTAATCCACAAAAGGAACATACCGTGAATGCTATGAAATTCTAGTTTGTCAGGAACTGTATTATTGTCAACACAGTCGTATGCTTGGACTTATGGTGATTCCGACACTCTAACCCATCACAAACATTTCGAATAGACTCACCACTGCGTCTACCGTCGATTTTCCCGATTTTTCCTCATTCTTTTTGTCCCGTACGTCCCATCCTGCTTGGAATTTTCATGTTCACATATCTCATTCAACTAGCTTCTTAAATAATACGCCATTCATATAATAAAATAAGTTTGAGGCATTATAAGGGTAATTATACTCCCCAAACTGACATTGTAATGGCACACACGCGTGCGCGCACGCATGTAGAGGTCAGCCTCAGTATTGATGCAGAGTGTACATTCGCTATTGCTATGTTACTCCTCACACTGAAATTGTCATGCAACACAGGCTCTTGTAGCAAAAGTGAATGTAGATGTCAGCATCGGTATTGATGCAGAGTGTACATTCGCTACTGTTATGTTACTCCTCACACTGAAATTGTCATGCAACACAGGCTCTTTTAGCAATACTGAATGTAGATGTCAGCCTCGTTATTGATGCAGAGTGTACATTCGCTACTGTTATGTTACTCATCATACTGAAATTGACATGCAACACAGGCTCTTGTGGCAAAAGTGAATGTAGATGTCAGCATCGGTATTGATGCAGAGTGTACATTCGCTACTGTTATGTTACTCATCATACTGAAATTGTCATGCAACACAGGCTCATGTAGCAAACGTGAATGTAGATGTCAGCATCGGTATTGATGCAGAGAGTACATTCGCTACTGCTGTGTTACTCCTCACACTGAAATTGCCATGCAACACAGGCTCTTGTAGCAAAAGTGAATGTAGATGTTAGCATCGGTAATGATGCAGAGGGTACATTCGCTACTGTTATGTTACTCATCATACTGCAATTGACATGCAACACAGGCTCTTGTAGCAAAAGTGAATGTAGATGTCAGCATCGGTATTGATGCAGAGTGTACATTCGCTACCGTTATATTACTCCTCACACTGTAATTTTCATGCAACACAGGATCTTGTAGCAAAAGTGAATGTAGATGTAAGCATCGGTATTGATGCAGGGTGTACAATCGCTATTGTTATGTTACTCCTCACACTGGAATTGCCATGCAACACAGGCTCTTGTAGCAAAAGTGAATGTAGATGTCAGCATCAGTATTGATGCAGAGGGTACATTCGCTACTGTTATGTTACTCCTCACACTGAAATTTTCATGCAACACAGGCTCTTGTAGCAATAGTGAATGTACATGTCTGCTTCGGTATTGTTGCAGAGTGTACATTCGCTACTGTTATGTTACTCATCATACTGAAATTTTCATGCAACACAGGCTCTTGTAGCAAAAGTGAATGTACATGTCAGCATCGGTATTGATGTCTCAGAGTGTACATTCGCTACTGTTATGTTACTCATCATACTGAAATTGACATGCAACACAGGCTCTTGTAGCAAACGTGAATGTAGATGTCAGCATCGGTATTGATGCAGAGTGTACATTCGCTACTCATCATACTGAAATTGACATGCAACACAGGGTCTTGTAGCAAAAGTGAATGTAGATGTCAGCATCGGTATTGATGCAGAGGGTACATTCGCTACTCATCATACTGAAATTGACATGCAACACAGGGTCTTGTAGCAAAAGTGAATGTAGATGTCAGCATCGGTATTGATGCAGAGGGTTCTGTGTTACTCCTCACACTGGAATTGCCATGCAACACAGGCTCTGTAGCAAAAGTGAATGTAGATGTCAGCATCAGTATTGATACAGACGGTACATTTGCTACTGTTATGTTACTCCTCACACTGAAATTGTCATGCAACACAGGCTCTTGTAGCAATAGTGAATGTACATGTCTGCCTCGGTATTGATGCAGAGTGTACATTCGCTACTGTTATGTTACTCATCATACTGCAATTGACATGCAACACAGGCTCTTGTAGCAAAAGTGAATGTAGATGTCAGCATCGGTATTGATGCAGAGTGTACATTCGCTACTGTTATGTTACTCATCACACTGTCATCTTCATGAGATACACTATTTCTTGTGGTAATAGTGAATCATGATATGAATGTTTTCGTTACCAATGTTTTAGGTATTGTAACGTTTTAAAACAAGTTTGTTACGTACTGTCATATATAATTTAAAACATTAAAATATTACTTGTCCACAATATTTCGTTGTGTTTTAATTATCTGTTGCTGAGCAATATATTTTCGTTACTTAGGTCCAGGTATTCGATTTTAAGATTTTAGTTGGGATATTTTTTTCCCTTTAATAGAGTCAATTAGTGTACATTTTAGTTACATAGTTACACAAAAAGTTTTATCTTTCTTGTAATGTTTAAGAAGTTTACTAATAATAATTCTTGCCCAATCTGATACAATCAGATAATGTAATTATTTGTTAGTCACTATTTTGCAATTATTTCGTATCTTTGACGTTACAACTGTTTACTAATGAATGTGACTACTGATGATAAATTAGTTGTGTTACTGTATATAATAGTTTTAAAGATTCATATTATTGTTACAATTATAGTATTACGTTACATGTTTGTATAGTTATAATTTTGTGTCTGAAAGTTCTATGAAAGAGAACTTAATTGTAACAGGAGACACAGATTCGCTCAAACCATTGTAGCAAAATCCGTAACAGTTAGCTGGAGAATGTGGAGACAAAAAGAGACGACGATAACAATAATGTGGTGAGTTTGTGTCTCCAGCTTTGAATGGCGGTGATAGTGGGTGAGTGGGATGGGGAGGGACAGGTTTGAATAAGTGGGCTGGAACTTAGGGGAAACGTTTGCTATCTGTAATGCGTATTCTCCTGAATTTAGTTCTTATTTTTTTAAATCATCCAATTTAATGATCTTCCAGAATTTTCGATTATCACTTACTTTATTACAATCCTTAGATTATTTTTCCATTTGTTTTGGTGTACAGAGACATTTACTTCTCATATTATGTAATTACGAAACTATACCATTCCGCTTTTTTAACTCGTCCCAGAGAGACTGAGATGTTTGGTACATTTATATTCCCATTTGTTGTTAGAATATGTTGACTTGGTATTCCTTGCCTCTAAATAAGAGTTGTTTTCGGTACATACCTGCTTAATATTCAATATAAGTTCAACGGCTATTCAAACCGTCAGAGTACTTTGCAAGTCATAGCATTTAATACGATAGTTTTACATTATAGTAAAAAAGTAATAGAAATTAAATAATAAAAAATTAAAATTACATTATAAATATATAATACTCAATTTTTAATCACAGTGCATATCCATAAAAACAAATAGTCTTTAAAATCATAGAATTTTAATGGATTTAATATTAAGAAAACTTTTATTAATTGTCTTTACTGTATAAGCTATTACAGGTTTTGTACTACTAGTACTTGGAGAATAATTTTACACACAACATTTTCCAAATAAACATTATATGTAGTGATTTGAATGATTTTGTAAATTTTGATTTATAATTTCATAAGAGAGTTAGCACTGAGGTAGCTAGTCAAGTGGCCTATGATATGAAATATTTTGTAGTAGTACTAGTCGGATGCTTCAGCGGGAGAGTAGATAAAGTACATAACTGGTATTATTTTTGTATTCTATTGATATCACGCAATTCAGAAAGCGAGTGTTTATAGTTAGAAATTAGGAACACACACAAACGCAGGGGATTAGGACCGACCATTAGACAGCTACTGAATTTTCCTCCATCAAAACCAAAAGTTATTCACTTATGATATTATCCTAAGGTGAGTAATATGCATATAGATAGTAAATATCATAAATAGAAAAATTATATCAAAACACTCATAGTAAAATTTAAATTGTTACAGAATATTACAAAGTAGTGAGTCTTAGATGTTCCAAACCCAACTCTCCGTGCTCCTGAGTGTGTGTTTAGTTCATGTTTAATATAAAAAAAACAATAACACATCATTAACAGCAAATGTTGATAAAACGGGATGCAACGAAAGATCGATAGGTCTAGTCTACTGAGAAGATGACTGTTGGAGTTGGTGGGGCTCCCTAAGTGTAAAGGGCTATTGCTAGCCTAGGTGTAAGGGCGTGTCATCCCTGTCTGCTTTAACTGCAGAGGCTGGTATAGGATTCCCTTTTTCCAAGGAGACATGACTGGGATTAATGCCCAAAACCCTTCCTGATGGATCGCGACAGGAGGCGGCCTCTACCCCTAACCTTACCCATCCTTTTAGAACTAAGTGCACTATCTCGGCTTCTTGTCTTCAGAGAACATAACAAACTATCATTGCAAAATCTGGTGAAATAACTTCCTCTATAACCTTTTTGTGAGGATTTCACTCAATCACAAATAACATGTTATGAGATCACCTTGCAGTCATATTTTTATAACTGCTAATTTCTTCATTTAGACTGTATAGTCTGTATGATGTAATATGCTTAGTTACGTTTAATATTAACATCTTAGTGTTAGATTATGCCCAATACGAAGTAATTCGTTATATAAAGTTGGTTCCATATAAACTCCATCATTAGGTAAATAACGACATGTGCAATAAAAGTATTTGCAGTATTACACAATATATCAGGAAATTAGTAATACACTCATTATGTTTACAACAAAAATTTTGGAAGTATAAAATGAGAGATATATCTGCAAAATAGGATGACAAATACTACCACAGAAATGAGTGGATTTCATTAGCCTATCTAGTAATTTAACGATTATATTCAACAATGCATTAACATTATAGTTTGTGGTAACATTATCCCGACACAACAGTTGAACTGTTAACTTTGTTTCCTGTAAACGAAAGCATCCCTTCACTAACGTTAACATGTGTGACGATATGTTGTAATTTACTAACTTACTTCTTACTCTAACCTTAGGCTTTATCGCAGACATTAACATTAGAGTTTGTGGTAACATTAACCCGACACAACAGTTAACTGTTTACTTTGTTTGCTGTAAACGAGAGTATCCCTCCACTAAAGTTAACATGTGTGACGATATGTTGTAAATTACTAACTTACTTCTTACTCTAACCTTGGGCTTTATCGCAGACATTAACAGAATCTGTAGTCATTAGTAGTACATGTTCCAACCTGCGTGCTAAATATCACGTGCCACTGTTTACGTCTTTAACGTGATCTCTCAGCTATATACCTTTATATAATACTCGTATAAACTACATGGAATGAGCTAACCGGTTATATGAATCCTAGATCTAACTTTAATAACAAATTTGCTATCAATTTTAATGAGTTCTAAGAAAGAACACAGGTTGAAATATCATATTTATCTGTTCACATTCATCGGGGATGTGTCATAATAAGTAGCTCAATCAAAGAGTTCGTTGAATTACTCCGTTTTTCTCAACTATTAAAATTTAAAGAAAAACTGTGCATGTAACCGAACATTTGTAATTGATGTGTCTTTGCCGCAACAATTCATAACAAGTATCCTTTATGGGATGGAAGTCCTAAATTTATTTTAAAAAAATTAAATTAAAAACAATAGATTGATATTGTTACCAATCTGTAAATTTAAAAAATACAATTCGATACTTTTAATAAAATTGGGATTAGAAGGAATATTTAAATATTTTGTAACTTAATCACATGCAGTAAAGATTAAGTAAAGATTATAGCTGTATTTGCTGGTTGAAAATAATATGTTAAAATTGTGGAATAAATCATTTAAATAAAAAACATTCATAGGTAATATATTAACTGTGAAACTTTGAATTTCAAATCAGTTTGTTTACGAGACATCATGTTTTGCCTAATGTAGCGTAATAGAACACGACATCATGCACCACGCAATATTTCAAGTAATTCTTAACTCAGTACATGAACATTGAAGAGATCAAGTAGCAGATTACATCATGAACTATTACAGTTACGCAGAATAATACTTTCGAAAAACAGGTTGTGTAATTTTAGATGTGGCTAGATTACTATTTATTTATATTGTGTTGGATTAATTTAACTTGTTAAAGATTTTTAGTATCACTATTACGAATCCAAATGTATTACACCCATCCATAAATGATATGACACAGTACTATGGTGTATATTACAGCATTAACCTCATTTAGCAGTTGTCGTCGAGTCAGAATAGCGCGGAAGTTGACACAAAGGCAGATGGTAATGCAGATAATGCAAGATTAATGGTTTCCAGTTGGTAAACTATGATATATTATCATCGTTATGACGCCAATAGAGAATTACAGCGTTTCCGACAGACAAACAAATATTCCTGGTAAATATAAAGTTGTTAAATCAAGTCAAAGTGGGATCGTAACTTGAGATGTTTAATGCGAGGTAATAATGAAACTGAATCATCTTTCCAACGATGGCTACGTAATTGTGTGTATTAGAAAAGTTTATAACCAATTGAATATAGGGGGCAAGTATAGTATATTAAATAAAATATGGTTAGTTAATTTGTTCCCTGAAACAAAACTAACAATGTCAAGTTATTACCTTTTCTAATAACAATCTTTTTTTACTATCATAGTTGAGTATTTTTGCATAAAAAATAACTCTCGTGCATTTGAAAACTGTAAAAACATTTACATAAACTATTCACTATAAGCAAGCAATACATATAAAGGAAATTGTTGCCGGCAGTGTAGTATTTCTACTGCGTGCATGAAATTGTCTCAGTCAAATTCATTTTATACTGCGACTTCAATGGGAAATGCAGTTTATATTTTAATGCGTATTAATAAATAATAATTATTAAAACTTATGACCATCTTTTACCAAATAAAAAATAGATTAATAGGTATATAAATATACTTACCTCACTCGAATCCATGAATTAATACTAAATTAAAAATGGATGAATAAGCTATAATTTTTTAGAATTGATGATTGATTTAATGAAAATAAAGATTGAAATAATGAGGTGCGTCTGGAGTGTGAAATTGAATCCGCAAATCGGCTGCAATTTTGTAGTTAAAATCGCGTAACATACACAAACGCGGCAAAACTAACTACTCACAGACGCTACAAAATTTGTTTGTAGGCCTATCTGTGTAGGTCTTAATGTTTCATACCAAGGCCTGTTGTAAGCAGTCAGATACTACACGATGCAACCTGATATAACATTTCGCGATGTTCGTTATTTGGGTTTTAAAGTTTTGGTGACTTATATTTCGTAGTTGTTGATTTAATAATATCCGAAAACTGTAAAAACCGTATGCTTCCTTGTTAGCGATTTAGAACACTACGAAACCACGGCATCATTTTCAAGTTATAAGAAGACCGACTTCATGTTCTCCCCGTCCTACCAAAAACCACAAAAAACTTAGCTTTTTAAGAGTAAAATCAAAGCACTACTACAAATCATAGTTGTAAATAATAGAAACAAATAGACCCGTGTTTTCAATACATTTGTACGGAAATAAGTTATGTAAATTGTTTGATAAATTTCACTGCTAAATTACACTATGTACGATTAATTAATTCATTAACTGCACTCAGAGAGTAAATTATTTCCCCTTTGTCAGAAATACATGTTGTCACTATTCAATTCTTAAACAAGCAAAGTCAACCAGGATAACATTTGTATCTAATGCTTTGATGTACCCCCTTTTGTTATCAGATAGCTTTTGTTTAACTTATATGCGTGAATGCGTTTAGACCGTCTCATGTTACCTACACTGAAATCTACAACTTTTAGGAATTAGTAAATCTTATTTGGTTATTTCATGTATGGGGAGTACAGTAGATAAAGGTCAGTAAACGCTATTGCCATATCTTTTAGTATTGTATAAATTATTTTAAACTAAAATTTTAATATTTGAAAATACTCTGTTCCAACTATTGATTAATGGGGTCTGTGCGTGTTTAGAAGTTGCGCTAATAGAATACATAATACACAAATTACACTTTGACAATTGAAAAATTAAATTATGTTTCAATTATGTCTCAATGTAACAATGATGAAATTGATGTTTGAAACTTAATACAAATATATATATATATATAATTGTATTAAACAAGTTATATTACTAACGCATGCAATACAATTTTTAAAATATGTTATACAGCAATAAAGAAAATTTGGATTTGAATTTGAACTTAGCCTGACAACTTAAGACTTTAACTTACCCCATGAAATATTTAGGTTAACGTGAAGTGTGTTTAATGTTTGTTTCTCAATTTTGTGCATCTTTGGTTTCATGATCAGTGTTTTTGATAAATATTATTTAACAACTAGTATGAGGTAAAGTACGTAACGTCTCTCTTAACTCATTGCAATGATTTTAGTGTTCTGAAGTTGTTAATTGTAATGGTTTCTCCCAAATATAGTGGCTTCTGGCTGTTTGCCTTAACGAGTCCGTCTATTTTAGATAATACACATTCATACTACGTTCGTAGGTTATGTAAAAACAATATAAAGTTGACCAAAATAAAAAAACTATTTTATTTTTTGTTGTTTTTATAAAACTATATAAAAACTTATTATATACCAAATTAAATGTTATTATAAAGTTTGAAAGCAGTAGTTTTCATGGGTGTAGAACGTGTTTTAAATTTAACACCTTGACCGCCATGTGCCAATATAGTGTCTCGGTAAGTAAGGTACGCTGCCTACCTTGAGCACCTCAAACCACAATAGAATATAATCATAACAATATGCAATGTTGTTTTATGGAATTAAACCACAATACTTACAGCGATTGAAAGTACATCTCATCCTCTAAAACAAAACTAAGGTCCTGAACATGTCAATAAGTGAGCGTTGTAAGGTTGCCATTTCCGTTAGACGCTCGTTTTTGTTAACACGCAACGCAGAAACGTTTGGGAGTCAAGCGTGCTACGATGCCGAAGTAGAAGCGTTCAAAGAATATCTATACTCTATTTATAACAAAAATAGTAGTTATAAATATGTTATATGCTAAAAACTGTTATTAAATTAATTCCTCTGAGTATAAATAAAATAATCAATTCGTGCAAAATAGAGCCTAAATGGAAATCCATATAATTTGTACTCTAGTTTGTAATCTAAAACATATGCGGAAAGATTTATATTACTTAAGGAGCGAGGTAATGTGAAAAACATTCGTGATAATGTTTTCGTGATATCGGAAATGAAAATGAAAAACATTTAGTAGGTTAAGTAAGTTTTATGGTTAACGTTTGAGTAAAGTAAACGCTGCCTAAAGCTATATACCGTGTTCAATGACTACTGATCTAGTTCTAATTAAATGCAATTCTATCCTAAGCAAATTACCATTATCCTACGGTCCTAACGAACGTGATTCGTCAAGAGAATTTAGGACTGCCAAAGACAGAGTAACATCAATCAGTGATTAACATCAATTTTGTGTTTGTCAAGTGCCACAAGACTGGTTAATTTTAATCTTGAGTACCACGACTTTACGATGATTGTAACAATCAACAAGTGATTAACATCAATTTTGTGTTTGTCAAGTGCCACAAGACTGGTTAATTTGAATCTTGAGTATCACGACTTTACGATGATTGTAACAATCAACAAGTGATGTCTCAGACATTATTACTGGTAAAGTGAGTAACATTAGTCTTTTTTGTTCTTAATATGAACTGACTTATAGAAGAGGTAAACGCGTACAAGAAACAATGTATGGAAGAAAATAATATATTATGAAAGAAGACAGAACAATTACTATTGTTTTTGTTGACTTGAAAAGGTAAGGTTTGATGGTATATCTAACTATTGCACTCTTCAACTACATAATGCAATTAGATAATGTTAGTTTACCCTGTAATAATTTAACTACATGTACATTTAAAATTTACAATATAATTGTAAGTAAGATCATATTTATATTACCTATTCTATCGTTTTTTCAATCATAAAGTGGTATATAGCAGTATTACTAATAATACTGGTCCTGATACTGGAAAGGTTATTTATAGACACTGTCCATAAATTATCACACAACACCTGACTATTAGACTTGTCAAGAGAAATAAGTATGAAATGTTATATAAATTACGATCATTTTTTACTTAGGTGACTGACTATTTGTCTGTATTTTTCATAGAGATAATTAAATAATGAATAATTATATAAAGTACACACTTTTCAATATAACAAAATCGAGATCACTTTTGAAAATAATGTTTGGAAAATAACATAACCAATTTTAAACTAGCGGCCACACACAATTTTAAAATGCAATAACCACAAAATAGTGAATTTATAAAAAGTGTATAGGAATAGTGAAATAAAGCGTACTAAAGAACGAAAATATTGGTATAAAATTTCATTCATTTCACAAATAATGGTAACCGAATAGTAAAAATAAAACTTTTCTGAGCACCTTCTATTATTTAAACGGTATCCCTCAATTAAAATATAAAGTCAATAATGAAGATTTTTGGACCAATTACAAAGATTTTAATTTGATATTAAAATGTATGCCGTAAAATCATACATTTTATAATATTGCTTTTTTATTTTTTTCGAGGCCATTAAAATGAAACATAATTCAGATATGTGTAATTAAATACGTTATATTAATTAATAATTATTAATAAAAATAACAATTGTAAAATATTTGGAAATACAGTTAGCTGATACAAAAACCCAAAGGTAGCTACATTTTAATGCTCATAAATTGAGATGAGGGTTGAATAAAATTTTCACTTGGTCTGTCTTCTTTAATGATAAGGTTTTTATAGATCTTTTTATGACAAATGTTTCCCAAATATTTAAGTGCCTTTTGTTTGTCGTTATCAGACCTCCGATGAGTGAGGGTCTCGTTATCTGATCTGCGAGGCGCGTCCTGCCCATTACGCGTTTCATGTTAGATCGTGCTTTTTCATTCTATATTACGCGACTAGCATAATCGACTTTTTAATAAATTTTTACGATAGCATTTTATCGTTTACAACAAGTTGAGTGTGTGTTCACTTCATCTATTTTAATCATGTCGGCCCAGTGTTTCAAGTGCAAACAATTAATAAACGACGCAGAGGTGGCAAAGTGTTGTGCTTGTGAAATGTTTATCATGCAATCGTGTATAAAAGGTGGCGATCGGAAATTTCAAAGACTTTCGGGATAAGACAGCTTGGAAATGTGACGCGTGTAAGGACGATGCGGCGTCTATGACAGGCTCTGAGAGCGGCGAGGACAAAGGTGCTATTCTGAAAGCGATTGCCGACCTCAGCGCTAAAATGGATACGAAATTCTCAGATATTCAGTCGTCGATATCAGAACTAAGGAGTGATTTTCTGCAACTAAGTGAATCCTTGGACTCTGTGAAAGCTGAAAATGTGGCCCTTAAACAGGAGTGTGCGCTGCTAAAAAGCAATTAATAACGAGATTAAGTTGATGTGTCACAATTGAACTCTAAAATTCATGGAACTCGATCAATACTCCCGGAACGACAATTTGGAAATTACCGGTGTTCCTGTGACGCAGGGTGAGAATGTGTACGAGATTTATGGCGCAGGTGGCGAGGGTGTTGTCGGTCCCATTCCACGACGGAGATATCGCTATCGCTCATCGTCTCCAGTCATCTAACGCGCACGCTGTACCCATCAATTGTCGCCAAATTTGTCTCCAGAAGAACCAAGACGATATGGTTAACTGCGGCACGAGCTGTTAAAAGGCGGATCTGCGCTTCAAATATCCATCATAAAATTCAAGCCATCTGCCATTTACATCAATGAACACTTGACGGTGTACATGAAGGCGCTACTCGCCCAGTGCAGAGCCCAGGTGAAGGAAGGACGACTGGCGTACGCATGGGTGTCAAACAATAAGCTGCTGGTGCGAAAAGTGGATGGAGCTCCGGCCCGTCAGAATAAGTGGCCACTCGGACTTGGATAAAACTGCTCGCTTCTGAGTAATAGAACTGTAAGTCATGAGAACTTAAATTTTATCTTGTTTTCTCATCAGCTTAAAGATCAAGTGTTATATCCTAATTTTTTTTTATTTGGAATTTGTATGCTTATTTGAATGTTGTTAAAGAGTTTTTCATTTTTCATTGTGCTTAGGAACATAATATCAAATCGTAAAATCACATATGTACACTTTTGTAGCTGTAGTTTAGGAATAAGATGGCAGTTTCTTTTTTCAAGTGCTTTATTTTTCATTTTACAATTAGATATCCAATAAATTAGATTTAAATTAAGTCATATATCCTAGGCTCCAATATTTTATTATTCGTATGGGCGCTGAGTACTATTTAAATCGTCCCGATGCTCTGAGTAGCAAATTATAAGTAGGCCTAAAGTAATGTTAAAACTGAATCTTGTTATTCTTTTTTTTTTTATCTGAGGATGTAAATTTCGAAATTAATATGTTAAGTTAAAAGTGAATAGTTGAATGATTATTAAAGCAATGCAATAATGTTTTTTTTCCCAACTGTCTAAGTGAATACTGTTTCAAGAAACCAAACTGGTGCAGTACGCCCTAGTGATAAAACATTTGATATATTTTTCATTTTAAAAATTTTTAGTTTTGTTTAGCTTGTATAAAAAAGTATCAGAACATTTTAAGTTGTTGTGTATGAAATTGCAGCGGTTTTTCTTTTTTTCTTTTTTTTAACAATTACAAGCTTATATTTATTGTCCCATAGTTACAAGACTTCAATATACAGGTAATTCAAATCAATGTTTCTCCGAAATAATAACAGCACAGCTAATTTATGATCTAACATTCCAAAAATAACTTTGGTTTACCAACTTATTTTTCATTATTATAACTGATATGTATACACTAAAATTATCATGCTAAATAGTTTGAAACCGGTACATCGCCGCTCGCACACCCACACAGCAAACATCAGGGAAACGCGCGCCCATGGTGGCGAACGGGATGCCGGATCAAAAAACTAGGTAAAAAAAGAACACCGTGGTCAGCATACTCAGGTTCATTTACTACGAAAACACAGGCCTATCCTGTCAATATAATTATGTATAAATATATATACTATAAATAAAAAAAATAAAAGTGCAGTAGTATATCTCAAACAATCCTCGTCAGGTGCACCTGCATACAAAAAATTAGAAATGCCATAATTTGAAACAAGAAATGCCAATGCCACCCGGTATCCTTCGGCTAAGGGCGGGCTCCTAAATGAAATCCAAGAAATAACTAAATAATATCTAAAACTACTAACTTAAAATTAAATAACAAAATATAAACTATATAAATGGCAACAATAACAATATCACAGGGTATCACAGATTGTTGACTGGTAGGTATGTCCATCATGGTGGCCGTCCTTCAGCAGAGTGCAAAGGCGAAGGTTCTCTGCGACCACGCATGATGGAGAGATGACAGGAGGAAACAATTCATCCCTTGGACCCTGAAACCAGGTTTCAACCTAGTATCCTTTTAAAGTTAATAATAATTAATAAATAGTTGCCAAACAATATAGAATTTAAGAAAAGTACAGTTGCCAAAAGTTATATATCAAGAATTTTAATCAAGTTAAATTACCAAAATTTCAAATATCACAGACCAATCAATTACTGATAAAAAATTAAAATAAACCTTAATATAGAACTGGTAACATTAGAAAAACAATAAATAAACAAGATATTCCATTTGAAAGACTAAAACAATAATTAATAAAGGAATTTTATTTGAGGTATACGCAGTAGCCTACCATACGTAACAATTTTGGTTCAAACATTTTTAAAACAGGCATTTATTGACAGAATAGGCTCAAAATTGGTGAAAAGCAGGGGAAGGGCATTCTGCACTTAAAATAAAATTCCCCACTCAAAACAATAACCCCAAGGAAAGTTAGTATGAAAATCCCCTCTGTCACAGAACAAAAATTAAGCGTATTACTCTTGGTGAAAAAAAAAATTTAATGATTAGGAAAAAAAACTGATGGCCAAAAGTAGCAGCCTAGTAACAGGAATCTAAATTTAAAATTTGATGGCAGAAGGCCTTAAATTAACCAAGTAGGCTATAAGGGGGAATAATGGGCTAAAAGACCCGAAGAACGTTACATCTCTCAGAAAGGCTTAAATTTAGCAAAATGAACCTTCTGCATCTCTCTCTGGGTTTTGTTTACAAAAACTACATAACAAGTGACACATTAACAAACAATATTGGCTGCAGAATAAAAAAAAAAGAACTGTAACATAAGCCTAGGACTGGTCCTCACTGAGAGACAGAAAATTAATTTAAGCTGAATAGAAAGGGTGAAAACTAATAAAAGTGTAAGAGAAATTAATTTGAAAGCCAATTTAAAATTTAGTAAACAGCCAGAAGTACTGAAATCTAATAAAAGCAAAACTACAATTTGGAAAACCATGTGCTCTTAACCTTTACAGTTTGAAAAACGAAAATAATCACTAAAATTTAAAAAGAAAGCAAAACTTTACTCATCATGTGAGGGGCCGTCAACTTAGCTGCACATGTTAGAAGGAGAAATGCTCAGCAAACTAACAAACACTTAATTTAACAAAATAAATTAAACTGGAGCTGCTCCTAACTAGTACAGCACGGCTCGGAGTCTTTGCCACTCTGCCGGAAAGGCCAAACGCCTTCAAAAAAAAGGACAGTCGCCTCTGTAGCCAATAAACCACACACACACACTATATAAAACACACATGAGCCGGGGAGATATAGGTATAGAAACCGGCTCAGACTCCCCCCCCAAAAGGAGGAACTCCCCTCTGTTAATTTCTTCAAAATGAAGAACCAAACGAAATGCCTCTCCCCCCAATGGTTGAAGAAATATAAAACCGGAAACCCTTAAGTCTGCAGAAGGGAAAACCAAGAAAATCCAGTTGGAGCAAGAAAACCCTCCAAGAGTAGCGTGGGTACAAAGAAGAACACAGGAACCTTGATCAGGAAGAAGGAGCAGAGGTGATCAGGCCTCTGGACCTAAAACCCTCCTCCCGCACAGACTAAAGAGAAATCACGGATGACTCCGGCAAGGCTTCAGATGGGATATGTGCGCCTTTCCTGAAAATCTTCCCGGACTGAGATCTCCCAGTCGGGCAGTCACCGGAGTCAGAACTTCAAGATGCGGTGGGGGACCAGTCCACCTGTAGCAAAGTTTAGCAGCTCTTTTATCCACAGCCGAAACTGACTGGGTGAGCCTTGCAGTAAACTAGATCCCCCACCTGGAAGGGATTGGCAATACGACCTCGGTTGTACTTCCTCCTTACTAACTCCCTAGCCCGAATGAGATTCCGCCTGGCTGCCTCCCAAGTGGCTTTCACATTGGGAGTACCAGGAGGTGGCAGAAGATCGCTAATTTTCCAAAGTTCGCCAAAGGGTTGTTTGGCGGAAAGCCAAATAATAACTCGAAAGGTACCGCCTTGTGACTTTCATGCTGGGCCGTATTAAAGGCAAATTGGATCCAAGGTAGTTGTTGATCCCAGGTGGTTCTGATTTTCCGCATGAAAGGCAATGATAGCAGATCGAAGATTGCGATTAAACCGTTCGGCGTGAGAAGGCTGAGGATAGAAAGGGGAAGTAGTGACATGGCGGATTCCGTGCCCAAAGCACATTCTTTTAAAGATATTGGAGACAAACTGTGAACCATTATCGGAAAACTAAGGTGGCGGGGATTCCAAAGTGTTGAAAGAAATGGGTTACGAAGTGCTTGCACCGTGAGCTGCGCGGTAGCACTCCCGCAATGGGAACAACCAAACAAACTTGGAGAAGGCATCCACACAAACAAGTAGGAACTTATTTCCGGACTTGCTACGCGGGAGAGGCCCAACATAGTCAATGAAAACCTTCTCCAAAGGTTTTTCCGCCACCTCAGATGACAAAAGACCCAACTTGGTATTTTGAGCGGGTTTGCTTAGCGAGCACAGTTCACAAGAACGTACTCGAGCGGCAATATCCCGGTCCATACCTTTCCAGATGAACTGATCCCTAATCTTCGCGATGGTCTTATGAATTCCTAGATGTCCACCCACAGGAGAAGAATGAAAAATACTGAAAGACCATCGGTACAAGAAAGCTTGGCAGCACTAACTTAGGTTTTCTCCGCTGCTTGTCACGGCAGCATAGAGCACCTCGGTACAGAAAATAAGGAGGGGTGGGGCACCTCCGTTTTTAAGCTCATTGATGATAGCAGTCAGCTCGGATCCTTAAGTTGGTGTGGAACACAATGTCCGAAAATGCAGAGGAAAGTCTAGGAGCACGCCACAACATGGCGGCTCTGATAAATTCTGGTGGTCGTTGGGTAAGTGATACATGCGTGACAGAGTGTCCGCTATGATATTTTTGGGTGCCTCGCACGTGCTGCACTGTGAACTTAAGGGCAGAAATTTGGACTAACCCAGCGACCAATCTTCCCCGAGCTGACCGGGGGTGGGCAAGGAGCCAAGAAAGTGCCTGGTTGTCGGTTTCCAACAAAAATTCTTTATGTTCTAGGTAACGTCTGAACTTGTTAATTCCAAACACGACAGCCAAACATTCCAGCTCATAAACAGAACAACTCTTCTTCTCACAAGGGTTAACGTGCGTGAAGCATAAGCTATGGCTGCCGGATACCATCTACTTCTTGCGATAAAACAGCAGCAACGGCTAAGGAGGAAGCATCAGTTTGCAAGACGAACTTACGACTGAAATCAGGCATAGCCAAGACTGGAGGCTGCATCACTGCCTCTTTCAGCTGCTCAAAAGCAGTCTGTTGCGCTTCACCCCACTCAAACTTGGCACCCTTTTTTCCTAAGAGAGTTCAGAGGGCCGCCGCCACTTCAGCAACATGGGGATGAAACGACGATAAAAATTTATCATTCCCACAAAACGGGCAATCGGCAATCCCTTGGCATCCTTAGGAGGAGGAAACTCCCTGATTGCCTGGTTCTCTCTGGATCAATACAAACACCTCGAGAAGAGACAAGATGACCCAGAAACGATATTTCAGGCTGAGCAAAACTCACCTTTTCAGGATTGACGGTAAGGCCAGACTCTCGCAGCCTAGTTAGAAACTTCCTCCAGATGAGTCAAGTGCTCCTCATAACTCTCACTGTACACAAGCAGGTCATCCAGATAGTTGAACACGAACTTAAATTTGACATCATGAAAGATAGAATCCAGGAGTCCTGGTGAGTGTTTTGGGCCCCCACAGCCAAACCCATTGGCACTCGGGTGAACTGGTACAAATTCCAAAGGCACACAAAAGGCAGTGAGAGGTCGAGACTCGTGTTTTAGAGGAATCTGATGGTATGCCTGAATTAAGATCAAAAATGGAGAAATACTTGGCCCTTACCAAACCAGTCGAAAGCAGAAAATGCAAATCGGGGAGAGGCACGGAGTCAATTTCTATCTGAGCATTGAGCTTTCGATAATCCAGGACCAATCTGGACTTCCCATTAGGTTTCGGCACTAGAAACGCTGGACTGGAAAAATTTTGAACAAGACGGCTCGATTACCCCACTCTTAAGTAAATCATCGATCATATTTCTCAGAATTTCCATCTTGGGCGGAGCAAGCTTATAAGGATGGGAACGTACAGGACGGGTGTCTGTAAGACGAATCTCGTATTCCAAGAGATTTGGTCGTGCCCAGTTTGTCAGTGAGGACTTCAGGAAAACTGGAACAAATCTGCCTTATGTCCTCAGCCTCTTTCGGCGTAAGATGTCCTAGTTGGTCAGGAGGAGTCAAGCTCTTATCTTCCATCTCTAAGGCAGCAGTCCCACGAGACTCGACATCAGAAAAGGGAACGAGCACCCGCCTGGCGAAAGCAAAGAAAAACATGACTGGAGGCCAAATCCAAAATCATGCCAGTTTTTCCGATAAAATCTGCTCCCAAGATGAAAGGAAAAGTCAGGTCCTTAGCTACCAAAAAGCTCCAATCCCAAGAGAAATAATTAATTTTGATGTGAATCTGGGCACTACAGATAATAGGTAAAGGTGTGCGTGAAGCAGTCCAGCAGATAAGTGAACTAGGCTCAACCTGCCGTATTAGCCCAGAGATTTTAGATCTTCCAAAAAACGACAAAGAAATCAGGCTGCGTGCTGACCCAGAATCAACCAGGGCCTTCTGCACCACATTCCCCACAAGCACATCCAGTTGTGGGCAGGTTGAGCGGGCAGCCCTTACTCTCCCCTGCGCGGCCAGAGCAGCAACCTCCCCTCTCGGCCAACGATGATAACTGTCCCAAAGTCTATTTCTTTTCTGTTTTCTTTCTGTTCTGTATTAAACCAGCTACCCTTTTACCATCAAAAAATTATGTACATTTTTGCCCTCAAAATTACCTTTACGGCACGAGTCGGGCTTACTCGTCCGCAGGCTTACTAGTTTTTTTTTTATTAAGTGGACAAAACGGTCTAATATGTCCCACTTGCTTGCAGCCATAACAGGTAGGAGGCTGCCTACGGGAAGGAGCAGCTGCTGGCTCAGACCGCACCGGAGCATGGACCGGCCCCGGAGGCAAGTGAGGAAGATGCCTCGACATGGCCCTCCCTTTGATCATCCGCATCCTGAACCCCTCTAAGAGATGATGGAGAGGCGTTCCAAATCCGCAAAAGATGCGGGACGGCTACAAAAAATCAAACGGGAGCGTTCTTCAGGTTTAAATGCCCTCCAAAATAAGCTCACCAACTTGTTTTCGCTCAAGCTCAAGCGCAACACCCGGGCTACATCCCGTATCTCTCCCCGACAAAATGGCTCAACGTCTCGTCTGGTGCCTGAGGACGGTAAACGCGTTCCACCCGCAAGCGCTCCCTAACCCGAGCAGGTACAAAGAACTCCAAGATCTCGGCATGGAACTGGTCAAAAGTGGCACCTCTCTTAAGGCAGGTCTAGAAGGCGATCAAAAAGCGGCCTTAAGGAAAACTGCGCTAAAATCTGCATAAGCATGGCATCTGTCATACCAGGAAATTTCTCCTCAACTTAAAAACTTCCAGAAGGAAATGGATAAGTAAATTAGTGTCAAGCCCATCAACTCTGGGGAAGTGTTGTAAAACACACTCCCCAAAGGATGGGGCAATTCGCCAAAGCTAGAAAAGGAAGGCACAACTATAGATGATGCCTCACCAGCCGCTTCAGGAGGGCCACTACCCATCGGAGACATAGTAACTCTGGGAGGCTCGAAAGAAAGAGCCGGTGGACGGTTAGCAAAGGTAATGGTAGTGGGAACCTCCGTGGGAGTGACAGCGGTAAATAGTACCCCCTTCTCTTTCACCGAGCGCACCTCACTCAAACCATCTAAGGCTTGTTTTAATTTGTTACTACTGGCCGAAAAGGCCCAACTTTTAATATCAGAGTCTAAACTAGGAGCTGACATAAGTAAAACTAACTATTCTGTCACGCCATGTAAAAGTTGAGATGCCAATCTAGCCTTTGCTGACCCGGACATGGGAAGTGACTCAAAATTAATATCGTCTTCTAACTCTTCCATTCGGGTTTTACAAAACTCAAATTCGTATTAATTTGGAACTCTGCATTCCAGCTGCAGTCCAACGCTATACAATCCCGTAATTGAGCTCCTTAATGCCCTCACATCTCCCTCAGGCTCTTCTGTCCTCTCGCCAGGACCTCAAAAACCAACTCGGGCTTGCGCAGATGTTCAGGCACCAGGGAAAAAAACGCCATACCAAACAATTAAGACAAAATTAAATACAACAAAGCGTACGCAACAATTACTTAGTAAACTAAGTGGACTCAACTCACAAAGGGCTTACACTGACGAGGTCCAAGTGAAGAGCTTAATACCTGCTACCTAATAGAAGGATACCCTTGCAAATAAACACTAACCACAACCTACAAACACAGAAGCAATAAATATAACAAAACAACACATTGATAGGGGAGAAGTAGAGTACAGTTAGATAAATTTAGCGTTAAGCAATTTAGAGTCCCTTGCTCCCTGCAAAGGGTAAGTCTGCAGGAAGCAAGACACTAAAACCAATTCCACCCGGTATCCTGTGCTAGGGCGAGCTCCTAATGAAAAAAAAAAAATTGTGTACTCTAACCTCCCCCTACCTAACACTAACCTACACCAACAAACAAAAACCAGAACTGAGAGACAGCTGAGAGAGCAGCTAACCACGCTCTGCTACCATTGAAACCGGTACAAATCGCCGCTCGCACACCCACAGCAAACATCAGGGAAACGCGCGCCCATGGTGGCGAACGGGATGCCGGATCAAAAAAACTAGGTAAAAAAAAAGAACACCGTGGTCAGCATACTCAGGTTCATTTACTACGAAAAAACACAGGCCTATCCTGTCAATATAATTATGTATAAATATATATACTATAAATAAAAAAAATAAAAGTGCAGTAGTATATCTCAAACAATCCTCGTCAGGTGCACCTGCATACAAAAATTAGAAATGCCATAATTTGAAACAAGAAAATGCCAATGCCACCCGGTATCCTTCGGCTAAGGGCGGGCTCCTAATGAAATCCAAGAAATAACTAAATAATATCTTAAAACTAACTTAAAATTAAATAACAAAATATAAACTATATAAATGGCAACAATAACAATATCACAGGGTATCACAGATGTTGACTGGTAGGTATGTCCATCATGGTGGCCGAGTCCTTCAGCAGAGTGCAAAGGCGAAAGGTTTCTCTGCGACCACGCATGATGGAGAGATGACAGGAGGAAACAATTCATCCCTTGGACCTCTGAAACCAGGTTTCAACCTAGTATCCTTTAAAGTTAATAATAATTAATAAATAGTTGCCAAACAATATAGAATTTAAGAAAAGTACAGTTGCCAAAAGTTATATATCAAGAATTTTAATCAAGTTAAATTACCAAAATTTCAAATATCACAGACCAATCAATTACTGATAAAAATTAAAATAAACCTTAATATAGAAGCTGGTAACATTAGAAAACAATAAATAAACAAGATATTACCATTTGAAAGACTAAAACAATAAGTAATAAAGGAATTTATTTGAGGTATACGCAGTAGCCTACCTTACGTAACAATTTTGGTTCAAACATTTTTAAAAAAACAGGCATTTATTGACAGAATAGGCTCAAAATTGGTGAAAAGCAGGGGAAGGGCATTCTGCACTTAAAATAAAATTTCCCCACTCCAAAACAATAACCCCAAGGAAAGTTAGTATGAAAATCCCCTCTGTCACAGAACAAAAATTAAGCGTATTACTCTTGGTGAAAAAAAAATTTAATGATTAGGAAAAAAAACTGATGGCCAAAAGTAGCAGCCTAGTAAACAGGAATCTAAATTTAAAATTTGATGGCAGAAAGGCCTTAAATTAACCAAGTAGGCTATAAGGGGGAATAATGGGCTAAAAGACCCGAAGAACGTTACATCTCTCAGAAAGGCTTAAATTTAGCAAAATGAACCTTCAGCAGTCTCTCTGGGTTTGTTTACAAAAACTACATAACAAGTGACACCATTACAAACAATATTGGCTGCAGAATAAAAAAAAAAAAGAACTGTAACATAAGCCTAGGACTGGTCCTCACTGAGAGACAGAAAATTAATTTAAGCTGAATAGAAAGGGTGAAAACTAATAAAAGTGTAAGAGAATTAATTTGAAAGCCAATTTAAAATTTAGTAAACAGCCAAAAGTACTGAAATCTAATAAAAGCAAAACTACAATTTGGAAAACCATGTGCTCTTAACCTTTACAGTTTGAAAAACGAAAATAATTCACTAAAATTTAAAAGAAAGCAAAACTTACTCATCAGTGAGGGGCCGTCAACTTAGCTGCACATGTTATAAGGGAGAAATGCTCAGCAAACTAACAAACACTTAATTTAACAAAATAAATTAAACTGGAGCTGCTCCTAACTAGTACAGCACGGCTCGGAGTCTTTGCCACTCTGCCGGAAAGGCCAAACGCCTTCAAAAGGACAGTCGCCTCTGTAGCCAATAAACCACACACACACTATATAAAACACAACATGAGCCGGGGAGATATAGGTATAGAACCGGCTCAAGTTGTAGTTGATTTTCATTGATCAAACACCATGAATGTATTTTACTCGAAACTGCATATTCAATATTTTATTGGTAGTTTGGATATATTTTTCACTCACACATTATAACCATTTTTTTTCTGCACGATGGGCTTAAAATTAATCAGTTTTTTTTAAATGTATTTATTCCTTGTAACTATGTCAACATGATGTCATTATGTTAATTCATTGATAAAGATAGATCTTTTTACCACAGAGTTATTGTTTTGGGTAGGACGTAAATAGCCTGGTGTTTTGATCAGAGGAGATAGTTATAGTTTTCCATTTCATTTCAATTGTAATATTATTTATCTTTGTACTATTTTGATTAAGTAAACTTACTATTAATGGTAGTAAATGAAGGTGATGCAAATGTTTATGATGGAGTTGGGTGCGAGGAGTTTGAAGAATCACGTGATGTCTGTAATCATGTACTTTTTTGAAGATATCAATAGATTGAAACTCCTTCATTTAAATATAAGGAGTTATTTTAAAAAATTTCAATAATTTATTAGTGTCACTCGAGGCACTCAACTTTCAGTTTGACATCATCATTTTGACGGAGACCTGGCTGGGCGAGGACGCTTTTTGCTTTGATTTAGACGGTTACGATGTTGCACGCACGATACAGAAACTAAACAGGAACGATGGGACACTTATATACGTGAAAAAGGGACTATCAGCTACTGTAACGGAGGTGGTGATTGTGACGTTTTCGGATTGACTGTTGACTTTACTTTTCACAAAACTATATTTAGCTTACTGGCGGTATACAGGACACATGACAGTAACAAAGACATATTCATTGAAGAACTGGACAGATTTTACGAAAGGAAAACGAAAGATAAAACATACATTTTTCTTGGAGATATTAATATAGACATATTACAAAACAACTTGCATGTAGACCGATACTTGAATACTTTGTATGGACATGGGTTTGTAAACTGTATAAACTTGCCGACCAGAGTGACTGACGACAGCCGGACTTGTATTGATCACGTGTTTGTGGACCATGACGACTTTGATAAGGTAAGGGCCCGGGGTTTGGCGCACTGACATCACTGACCACTCAAGTACTTTACTAACTATACAGGTTGTGGAAGGTGGGGTTGAAGCTCGCTGCGATCCTACAGTTAGTCGTGGGTTCGTAGATACAGAACAAATTTACCGCTCTCCTCTCCGCGAACAGAAATGGGATTCTGTGACTGGGACGAACGATGTGATAGAGAGCTCTCGGTGTTTTCGGGAAATTGTTTCTTCTATCGTTGAAAATTCTAAAAAATCTCCAAACAAATGTTCATCCAAAAAGAAAAAAATTAAACCCTGGATAACGGAAGGCCTCATCACGTCAATAAGAAAACGCGACAAATTGAGTAAACAAATTAAAAAACACCCTTTAATACCGATTTGAAACGCTATTTTTCAAATTATCGCAATAATTTAAATCATCTAATAAAAAGTGCAAGGAAAACGGTACTACAGAGAGAAAATTAACTCATCGTCAAACAATCCTAGAGTTTTTTTGGGAAACAGTCAACGAAATTGCTGCAGACGAACAAAGAAAGATTCCTTCCCTATCACCACAAAATATTTGAAAAACTTTGAGGGAGAGTTGAACCTAAATAAAGTGAAGGGAGTGGCCGACGAGTTTAACGCGTTTTTTTCTCTCCGAGGTTGGATCGCAGCTGGCCTCGGCCATTGACGACAGTGGGACTCCATTAGTGAACGACAGCGACTTTACTACTGACACTGACTTTGTAATGCACACGGTTACTGAAGCTGACATACTGAATACTGTGAACAGTCTACGAGGTGGCTCTGCCCCGGGCTATGATGGCGTGTCTGCTTCTCTGTTAAATGAAAATGGTAACATATTTTTGTAAAACCATTATTGCACATTGTTAACTTAAGCATTACATCAGGAATTTTTCCAAACGAATTTAAAACAGCTAAAGTCATTTCCTCTTCATAAGTCTAATGATGTCACGTGCAAAAATAATTTTCGTCCAATTTCATTGCTCAGTATTTTTTCTAAAATAATTGAAAAAGTATGTAAAAAAGGTCAGTTTGTTCAGTATTTGAATCAAAAATCTATTCTTAACGATTTCCAGTATGGATTTAGAAAGGAAAAAAACATTTCAGACGCTTTGTTTGCTTTATCAAAAAACATTAATGATGCTATCACTTGCAATGATCGTTGTTTGTTAGTCTTCCTGGACCTTGCAAAAGCGTTTGATTCCGTAGACAGAAGTAAACTATTACACAAACTGGAATCCATAGGTTGTCGAGGGCTATCCCTATCTTGGTTCCGAAGTTTTCCTCTCTGATCGCAAACAGTTTGTCACGGTTTGTGGGGTAGACAGTGGGGAGAGGGCCATTGATTACGGGTGTTATTCAGGGAAGTACCCTTGGACCAATTCTCTTTCTTGTTTATATAAACAATGTTGTCAAGTTAAATATATCCGCCAGTGTTTTTTTATTTGCCGACGACACTGTGGTTTTTATGTCGGGGGAAAAACTGGGACGATGTCTATAACAATGCGTTACATGATTTGTCTGTTCCTTAAAAAGTGGTTTGATCAAATATTTTATCTCTGAATGTTTCAAAAACTAAATTCATGCCAATCTCACCTAACACAAGATCAGACCCACATTTTAATTCTCTTACTCTTCACACTTGCGGCAGCTGCATTAATACAACTTGCAAATGCGAACAGATTGAAAAAAGTGAGAGAAAATACAAGTATTTTAGGTGTAATATTTGATACGAGAATGAAGTGGACTGCCCATGTTGAATATTTAAAAAAAACAAAATTTCGGAAATACATATTTGGATTCAAACAATTACACGGAATACTAACATTTTCTGAAATAAAACTTGTCTATTTTGCGTACTGTCAGTCCTTTGTTTTTGGGGGGGTATTGTTGCTTGGGGTGGAGCGCTCAGAACAACTTTGGAACCATTATATATAGTCCAAAAATCAATTTTAAAGGCCGCGATTGGAGTTGGTACTAGGTTTCCGACAAATGATCTATTTAATATTTTTTGAAGTTCTCAGCATAAGACAGCTTTATGTAAAAACCATCTTACTCTACATACTCAAACAAACCGAGATTAATTTTTAACAATGTATCCCATACATACTCTACACGAACCGCAGAATCGATAGGAATACAGCCACTGCAGCTAAACAGGTCTTTTTCAACAACAAGTCCATTTTATATTGCGCATATATTATATAGGAATATTCCGAGCTATTTGAGAAACTCTGGAGGATGTTCTGTAAGCTCTTATAAAAAGAGAGTGCATGGCTGGATACTTAGTATTGGCAAAGACGCGGCCGAAAGCATCATAGTCTCGGGATACAGATAAGCCTAACCTTGACCTCTTCACTGACCTTGACAAACAATCCACTATCGTTATCTATCTTACAGTTAATCACATCCTCCGCGCCTTGTCTGTTGGTTGGGCCTTCGCGGGTGGCTATTGTTGGGCCCGGCGGTGGCTGCTGGACGGTTTGCCAAATCACAGACCGCTGGTGTTGATGAACAGCAGTCGTCCGTTGGGGCCGGGGCGGGTGGTCGCTGGCGGTGGCCCGGTTTGCGGATTGTGGTGCGTCGGTCGTACTGGAACGCGTTTCTCGTCGGGCTGGCCTCTCTCGTTAGAGCAGAATTATGTCCATAACCACAACATGCATTTTTTGTTTATTTTATATTACAGACTTTCCCTTATTTTTATTATTAAATTTTGGACTCCTCTCACCCAATTATTACCAATGAAAATACTCCATACTCGTCATAATGTACCAGACCAAAAAATGTCATTTTAATTTGAACCTCCTCAATATTGTATATTACATTATGTTACATTAACGGCTCGCACCCACGCACAGGCCTTCAGCCTATGTGGGTGTTCAATTTTCCTTGAATGTTTGTAAAGTTTATTTTGTAAATTTTTGGAAATAAATCTTTTTGAATTGAATTGAATTGAATTGTAACTTTTCTTTAAAAATCGTACATTTCTATTATAAATAATAAGTCCAGATTCAATAAGTGTTTTACCGAACCAGATTTTTCAGTTCTTCTATATTTTATATGAGCCAAATGTTTTTTTATTGTGTTTTAATGTTCGTTTTTTTTTTGGCTAATGTACAGTATATTACAGTCGTTGCATTTAATTTCATAAATCCCCGATTTATTTTTTAATAATTTCATGAATTTAGGTATTTTCTAATATTTCTGATAATTTAATGTTTTGTTAAGCGATGAATATGGTTATAGGCTTGTTAAAAGTCTTATGTACATAAATTACAGTTGTATAGAATGGGTAATAATGTTGTCTTAGATTTGTTTTCTATATGTGAAAGTTGCAACATATCTAGTGGAGTAGGTTTTAGTTGATAATATTCAGTTTAAGACTGCTTGCAATCTCTGAGATAATTCAGAGTAAAATCAATACTGGTGAGCTTATCCTGTAAACCATTTGACCCATAGTCCGAAGTAACGGCCGCTTCTCATTGGTGGAGACATCGCGTGGTGTGGTCTGTCTTTCCACTGTCCAAGAGCTTACCTTCGATACCCGAACATTCAGTGCATTGTGTATCGTCGGAGCCGTTCTTAAGATGTAGTCTGGTCACGGTAACTCCAAAATCTTGCAATTTGTTCTCGTCACAGTCTCGAGTTGGAGGTTGCCACGCCTTTCTCTCTATAAGGTGCGTGGGTATTGTATTGTAGTCTTCAGTTTCTCTGCCCTCTTTCTCGTACTCGGCAGTAGCTCACATCGGAGGTAACCTAGTCCGATCACGGAGGTTGCCACGCCTTTCTCTCTATAAGGTGCGTGGGTATTGTATTGTAGTCTTCAGTTTCTCTGCCCTCTTTCTCGTACTCGGCAGTAGCTCACATCGGAGGTAACCTAGTCCGATCACGGAGGTTGCCACGCCTTTCTCTCTATA